>NW_026623293.1:2096998-2125663 GCF_030028575.1 Malurus melanocephalus
TTTTTTGTTTTTGTCTCTCCATTAGGAAGAGATAGCAAGTGACTCCCTAAACAGACTCCTTCATGGTTTGAAGTGTACACAATTGAGCAACCACTCTGCACAGAACAGGAAAACAACACATAGCAGTGCTGCTTTTGTTTGCAATTAAGCAACATGGAGCCTTAAAGCAAATTTAGTTATAGCTCCTGCAAATATCAAAGTGGTAACTTAAGTCTGCTTCTTGCTCGCAAGCAAATAATCTTCACCTGGGCCAAGCAAACTGCAGTGATTCTGGCCCAAGCATTAACAACAAATAAATGTCAAGGTGGAAGAGTAGGAAGCTCATTAGATTGAGAGACAAATAATRAATGGCACCGTAATGGAGCTTCCAGTATTGAAACCATAAATGAAAACAAAATCACAGGAAAAAGCTGAGCAGGCTGTCAGAGGAGTATTTTTAAAATGCCAGGGGAAGAACCTTTCCCTTCCCTGCTTGGGTGACAACCTTCCTGTGGTCTCCGTGGTCTCCTCCCCATAGGGCAAGGAGTGAAACATTAGGCTGCACCCTGGAAAAAGCCAGCCAGGCCCCTCAGCAGGGTCAGGACAGGGGTGTCCAGGCTGTGCTGAGAGGAGAAGAGGMAGAGTCGGGCTGGTGAGAGAGGGARGAAACCCARCCCTTCTCCCAGGTGTCCATCAAAGGGCAAGCGATGATACAGTCCCTGGGGACAGCAAGGAAAATGTCAGCGGTAGATAATGAAACAAAACCTTCCCCATGAAGGTGGCTAAGCACCGAAGATGTTTGCCCAGAAAAGTGGGGAATCATTGGAGATTTCCCAAATTAAAACCAGTATTTCTGTTCTCAGCACAAAGAGGGGACCCCGGCAGCACCGGGACCTTTGCTGTGTGCTGCCATCGGGCCCCGTTAGCTCAGGGATGCTCTGCCTCGGTGACACATTGCTCAAAACCACTGTGCCCTGCAGCAGCGTGTCCCTGCCAAACACCCCGAGCTGGCCTCACCACCCGTGCCTCTGCAGTGCCTGCTGGGCGTCAAGTCCAGCTCTGAAGGTCAGAATATCCTATAAACTGCACAGTATCCACCAAACCTTTACCTCCTGCCAAGTCACTTGCTCGTGACTGCCGGGGGAAACAAATGTGTGCCCTTGGCAGCCGTGCAGCTTTTGCTACACCACAGTCCTTAATCGCCTGCACAGCATCGGATGCAACAAGCTTTTCTTCCCACTTTCTGCTTTTTTTGGTATTTCCTTTGCAGTTCTCTACCCAGTCTTAACATTAATTTCTCTCCTTGTCTCACTTTGGGAAATTTTAGTGTAGCTCAAACGCTACCTTTTCATGCTCCTGTGAGAAACTTCAGACTAAGTTTTTAACAGATAAATTATTTGTTTCGCACTAGCATCTCCAAGTTCAGTGTTTGTTTCTTTTAACAGAACCAAAATTCTAGGTTGCACCAGAGAAAATTTCCAGTATAAGCCCCCAGTGAAAAGATTTTCAGTGCTTTCCATGTAGGCTTGGTGAATAAGGCTGGTTATTGAAACCAGCTGACAATATTTTTTTGGTAAACATTCTTTTTACCTGTAGTACCAGCAGCCCCTGAAAAGTACTTTAAACCATGATACATAAAATTCTATCCGTGTAAGAAAGACATTAAACTCAATGTTGGGAGTGTCAGTTGACATTGAAGAGTATGGTCAACAATTCAGTGATTTGTAAGCACTGGGTGTTTTAATATATGCAGGTGTCAGCATTGAAAGGTCATATACTCCCTAAAAGACAGCAAATGACCCAAGAGTTAATTCTGTGACCCAAGAGTTAATTCTATTCTAGCTGCACCTCTGTAACAGTTTTTCAATTTTTGCAACATTTTATTGAATGTCATTGAAAATGCCCATCTTGGTCCCTGTTGAAAGGCAACCAGTTTCTAAGGTTTAATCAGAAATGTAACTTGAGCCTTGAACAGGGAAAATGCTGGAAAAAATCACATCTTCTGATAAAAATATACACATATATGATCTATACATACCTTATCGATTTTCCAAACAATTATTTAGTCAAAGTCACAGAGGAAAGATACTCAAATTTAACTGGAATATAGTCAAGAAGAAATCTTTGGACATTTGCGTGGTTTCTTGCTTGGTTGGTTTTTTTACTTCATAGTGACTTTAAAAAAGTATATATTTTTTTCCAACACTAATATTTTGCTTTGTGTAGCCTAGCTATGCATTGCCCCTGAGGCCCCAGTGAATATGTACATGAACCTCACTATATAACTTATCTTTCCTTCATCTGTCACACAGTCAGCCAGGTATGGAGCAGACTTTGGTAGATGACAGCATGTAAGGCAAGGCTGATTGCAAACATAAGAATAAGCTCTTGCACTCATCATTAGGAGCACAAAGTGTTGCAAAGAGAGAGGAAAAAAGCCCTTTCCAGCAATTATTTTATTGTCCTTATGTGCTGTTGTGGGAGTTTTCCTTTTGAACTACTAGTAATGAATGACATTGTGAGAACTATTATTGTTAGATTTAGGTAATGTTTTTTTTAGAGAAAACAGTTAACATGGCAAAAAGGCTGAGTTTGTTTTTCCCCAAGTCAATACCACTTTCCCCAGGCTTTTTTACCTGACATCAAAAATGGGCTGGAATGGGCTGCTATGGTCATAAGTATTGCAGACAAGTTTCTGCCTCCCCCTGACTGGGTGTCCAGTGAACCACGGTGCTCACTTGGGAAATGGGGTACTGTCACCAAGGTTTTAAATATTCTGCTTCTCAGGAGCATACTGTACCCTCTGTTATAAGAAACAGAGGATGGGGTGGGGGAAACACTCTCAAACCCTCTTGTTGATGGCACAAGACCTTGAGTAACTGAGCATCCAGCAGAGCAAGGAGGAGAAACACTCATACCCAGACGAGCAGCCAGACCTCCCAAGGGAGGGATTAGGCTCCTCCCTTCCTTTTCCAAAGACTTCCCAGGTCTTGCACTTGGGTCACAACAACCCCAMACTRCACTCCAGGCTTGGGGTAGAGTGTCTGGAAAGCTGTTCAGCAGAAAAGGACWAGGAAGTGCTGGTCAATAGCCACTGAGGAAGAGCCAGCCCTGGCCAGAAAGAAAGTCAATGGCATCCTGGCTTCTGTCAGCACTAGTGCGGCCAGCAGGACCAAGGCAGTGACTGTCACCCCGTACTCAGCACTGGTGAGGCCACGCCTCAAATCCTCGGACCAGTTTGCGTCCCTTACTACGAGAAAAACATTGAGGTGCTGGAGCAAATCCAGAGAGGGGAAATGGAGCTGCTGAAGGGACTATGAGGAGTGGCTGAGGGGGCTGGGGTTGTTTAGCCTGGAGAAAAGGAGGCTCTGGGGAGACCTTATCACTCTTTGCAACCACCTGAAATAAGGTTGCAGCCAGGTGGGGGTCAGCCTCTTCTCCCAGGTAACAAGTGATAGGACAAGAGCAGCTGCACTGCGAGAAAAACTGGCCACCAACCAGCCTTAGAGACAGCATTCTGGTAGCTAAAGCAAATATATCTGTTCTTCAGGACAGGCAGCAATGGTCTCCTTGAACCATTGGGCAAACTATAGTGCTGTATTTGTTTTGCTTGATTTGATGACCAAAATTTTAGTTTAATGTTTTATTTTGCAACATGCTTTAGATTTTTTTTTCTTTTACTTAATGAGTCTATGCTYTATCTGTAAAAAAGAAAGAGAATTAAGTTATGTTTTAGGATCTCCTTTTAAAAATTGTTTTTTAAATAAAAATGACAGTGTGAAACTGTAAGGAAATATACCACAGATATTGCCAAGAATATATTCCATTAAGTGTTCATATAGCACCATATACACCACTGTGRTGCCTGAGCACTGCCCAAAGGGCCATAACTGGCCTAGAGACCATTTCCTACAAAAAAAATTGTGATTTTTTTTCTCTCTAAGGGAATTACCTTGGTAGGAAGTTTCTAAAATGCATCCTATTAGGAAGTTTTGGTGATATTTGATCAGTAGTCAGTGCTGAGGTGGAAGTGAGGAGCAGAGTAGCTGCACCAGGATGGAGCTGGTGTCACCAGCCCTGCTCATACCCAGGGCAAAGGGAGTCCTCAGTGAGCCATTCCCATGGCCTTTGTGCAGCCTGTGGGAACGATGTTCCAGGAGGGAAGTTTGTTTTCACCATGGAGGTCTCACGGTGTCCCATCTCCTCACAGGACACACCATGATCCTCACTTGGCTGCTTCAGCTGCCCAGCACTTGAGGATAAGCTTCACTGACACTCTTGCTGTGAGCTGCTGTTGAGTGGCAAATTACTGCGAGTGGGAGATRGCACAGCCCAGCTGTTTCCATTAGTCTTCACTGCTGAATTCTCAAAGAGAGACACAAAGCTCAGGAATATTGCCCTTCAGGAGGGTAAATATGTGTACAGCTACTGTACAGCATTTACAGAGGCATTACAGCCCTGCATAATGGTTCCGCTTCAAGAGATATAAAAAAAGAAACCCTTGCATGATGTTTTATAATCATATATTTCATTCAAAATATGTCTAAAAAGCCCAATTTTCCTGTCCTACCAAACTTCTGCTCACAGTAAGGAGAAGCATGAGGCCAACGTAAGTCTCCCACATCTTTTGTTTGCCTGACAGGCGTGTGGCTGTGCTATGAGCTGATAATCAAAGGCTTTACCTCAGAACAGCCATCATTTTTCTGATCCCTTCATAAARCATATAAGCCTTACAGAAATAATTCAAGTTAGAGTCTATGCCTCTAAAGGAGGTTTGTGGGTGGTTTGTTTTTTTTGGATTCTTGTTTTCTTTTTTTTTTTTAAGGATGAAAACATTACCACCTAGTGGCAAGACTTAGGAACATAGCAAACCTAACGTCAAATCTTGGCTCAAAAAATAGATATCCTGAGTTTCTGTGCTTGRCAAAACAAGAATAAGGTGAAAAGTAATTATGAATTCATACAGACAGCAGAAAACTGGGTGCAGATATGTTGGTGGGGGCGGTAAATTTCTGAAATTCTGGAGCAGAAGCCGGTGGCTTGCCAGCTGTAACCTGTATATGCTGCTTGTAAATTTTCATCTCACCTGAACTGAACAAACATGGCACAAGCCTCCAATTAACAAATAAATGTGAGACGAACTCTACAGTTAGGAAGCTGATCATATGTTGTGCTTTTGCACATGGATTATTCAGATCGGGAAAAATAGGCTCCAGGGATGTAAAGAAGARCTGGCACTGACAAAAGGAGCTCCCAAAGTGGAGTAACAGTCTGAGGAAGAAGAAAGGAAAAACGAAAAGCCCTGAAGAAATAACCCAGCAGTGGGGAGGATGGAGGAGACCAGATAGCCTGCAGCCCTTAATGCCTGGGGCTGTCAATGAAGGGCACAGCACAGCACGGACCAACCTGAATTCCTGTTTGGTTGTCCTCGGTCCCCAACAACATCCCTGCTGGGGTGGGTGGTGACACTTTGTGACCACAGCGCTGGGGTCAGCCAGGAGCGGGGGGCTCCAAAAGCACGGTAAATCTCTGGTTTCTTAAATAAGCCCCAGTTTATCCAGGGACTCTGCAGGTTGTTGCTCACTGTGCCTCACTTATGACAGCACACTATTTCCAAATTATCCTTTTCAGCTAACTGCTGAATTATATATATATATATATATAAATAATATATATATACACATAATATATATAATATATATTATAATACATATATATGATCCTTTTCAGCTAACTACTGAATTTTATATATATAATATATATAATATATATAATATATATTATTATATATATATGATCCTTTTCAGCTAACTACTGATTTATATATATCATAATATATATTATATATATAAATATATATTATATGCATTATTAATAGCCAATTAATGTGTATGCTTTAATCCATAAGGTTTCCTTTCATGTTACCTAAACCCTTTAGTTAAATTGGATTTATAGACTTGCCAACAATTTTACTTATTTTTCTGCTGACACACTACCATAATTTTGCATAATCGTTAGGTGGATCCAACTCACTGAAAGAAGGTGTACATTGACTTCCTCTGGAGAAAYTCAAGAACTGCCAGGCTGACATACRRCCCTGCCAGAATTATTAATAACACTGCTAATTTGATAAATCTGACATTTTTCAAAGATTCTTGTATAAACCAGCATTTAATGCTTCACTGATATCTCTCTTGGAGTGGGTATAGAGTGGGATTCACAAGGAATGGAATTTGTGGCAGATGTGTGTTTGTGAAATATCTCGCCTTCAGCATCTCTCTCAAATGATGTCCCAGTTGTGCAATTCTTCCATTCTGCCTTTCTCTTGAAACTGCATATCCACAGCAGACATTAATGATAAGGAAAATTGGTGTCTCTTTTTTGTAAACACCTTCCTTCTGGTCCTGTGCAGTGAAACTCTAGGGATCCAGACGTAAATGGAAGCATTTATGTAATTATTATATCAAAACAACAGTTGGTGTTTTGTTTTGTTTTTTTTTTTTTTTGGGCAGGAAAATTATCTTATGGAAAAAACCCATTAAAAGGCCACTATTTGGGAGTGCAGCTGATTTTGATAAGAGACCACCAGCCAGACCTCCAGAGGAAGCCAGAAATTACTGTGATTTCCCCACATTGTTAAAAAATTAAACTGTTTGTGACGTATGGTGAGAGTTGTCATCCCTGTGAGAGCAACTAATATTTCTTTTCAGGGAACCTGGTTCTTGACTTACTGAGGAAAAAAAGGCAAACAGTACAGGTACTCCCACAGGCTGCAATTTTGCAGGCATTTGCCTCCTCCTGGGCACAGGTGTGATCTCCCAGTGGACTGGTCTCAAAGGGACTCTGAATATATTACTAAAAAATAAGTGGGATATGCTGACACCATCAATTGTTGGAAGTTCTCTGCTGCCTTTGGAAAGCTCCAGCCYTTGGTGTTTGGGGGACAGCTGTGAKGAARTGGCTGCACAGCTGCCAGAGAGCTGCTGGGCAGCCAGGAAAGCAGGCTTTGCCTGCATGGCTCAGGCTGGCAGCCTTCCTGTCAGACACTGTCACAGAGTTTGCTCTTCACCCATAAGATGGATGGCCAAGAAATCCTCATTAAGCCCCTCAGTACCCAAATTTACTATTAAGTTTCCACCAATCAATGCATCAAAATGGCAAGTTTTTGACCAGATGGGTAGTTCTGCATAATTTAGCAGGTTTCCAACACACATTTCAAAGACTGAGCTAAACCAAATCAAACAAACAAATACAAAAAAAACCCAAAAACACCTGTACCAAAAACTCTCCAGGAATACACAGCTCATCAAGAATTCCATATACCTTTCTTTAGGGATTAAGAACAAGGTGTAGGTACAATATCTTGCCTAGGAAGGAGTGGGCTCTGAGCATACTTTATTGCAGCCTTTGAATACTTAAAGGGAGCTTATAAGAAGGCTGGAGAGGGCATGCAGTGATAGGACAAGGGACAATGGCTTTAAACTGAAGGAGGATAKTWGAGATYAGATTCAGGAAGAAATTCTTTACTGTGAAGGTGGTGAGRTGCTGGAGCAGGTTGCCCTGAGAATTTGTGGATGCTTCATTCCTCAAGTATTCAAGGCAATGTTGGATGTGGCTCTGAGTAAACTGTTCTGGTAAAAAGTGTCCCTGCCCATAGTAGGGGCAGGGGCAGAACTAGCTGACCTGTGAGGGTCCTTTCCAATCCAAACCATTCTGTGATTCTATAAAAACTATGATTTTCTATGTAGATGTCTTTTTATTGCCAAAGAGAGTTTTCACTCGGTAGCAGTTATGATGAGCAGTTCCTGTTCCCTCACATCCACACACACTTAAAAAGGGATACAACATTTCAGTAGAAAAAACAAGAGGTTGCCCAGGGAAGCTGTGGCTTCCCCMTCCCTGGAAACTTTCAAGTTTAAATGGGGCTTCAAGAAACCCAATCTGGTTGGGCCTGAATGTCCCTGCTCATTTCAGGGGGGTTGGGCTAGATGACCTTTAAAGGTCYCTTCTAATCCAGACTATGCCGTAATTCTATAAATTAGGCAAGAGTGACATCTACTGTCCATCAGCACCAGCAGCCCAGAGCAGATGCAGTGCTGTCCCGCTGGCCAAAATCCTCACTTACAGGGACATAAGGACTCTGGCTGAAAAAGCCTCTGCTCATTTCCAACCTCAGGTTTTCAGCTGGTATTCCCAGTTGAAATCAATGAGGGATGGTATTTTAGTAAATATTATTCAAACACTGAGGCTTCTGGTTGATGAACTAAAATGCAATCTGGAGCTGTAATTCCCAAAGCCAGGGCACACACCAGCAAGGCAGCACGACTTGCAGCTCAGAACTGGCTGATGAATTAGGTGGAAGCTCTCAGTAATTGTGGGGGTGTAACAGGGAGCCAAATCCTCTTTCATTTTGAAGAGGAATCTGCAGGGAATGAGAATCTGGGCTGTGAAATCAAACAAATCAAATACACGGAAGGATTTTGATACTGAAAATGGATACAACCTAATCAGTGAACAGATCCCAAGGCCCCTCTTTGCCCTGTTCTACACTGAAATACCACAGTGCAGGCATGAAAAAAAGGAGGGTTCCCATTAAAAGCAAGCCTGACAATTTGCTTACCAGAAATCAGATTAAACAACAGAACTATTTTTCAGACCACAAGTCAAGTTAATTGAGTAATGTCAGGATTCAAATTTCTATCTAAATGCAGGCTACTTTTTGCATGTGAAGGCTCAGTGCAACCAAGCACAGACACACACACAGCCATACATATCCAAATCCTAGATATGAAAAAAGAATGGCTGCATTATACTGAGGACTAATAAAATAGAAAAAATAAGCTCTTTCAGCTAAAAATTTTGGTTTTGCAGCCTTATGAGAAACAGTAAGTGAACAGGCAAGCCTGGCTGGAAAACAGAACCCTCTAGCTGTGGAAAGGATTGGATGCAGCAYAGGGGAGCTTCGTTATATATCAATATTTGTCTTTCCTGAAGTAGTAGGACACTTAGATAATTCTCACTCTTGAAACGATGGCTTAATCTTATCCTTGAATTTTGCAGCTTGCTGTCTTCAGAGGATCAAAAGATTTTGGAACCAAGCAGGCTGGCAGGGGCATCAGGAGGCCTCCAGTGCAATTGCCTGTTCCAAGCAGGGTTGGCACTAATTTCAAACCAGGTTTCTCAGGACTCTGTCCAGCTGGGACTTGTAAATCTCCAGGGAYGGCACCTGCACAACCTCTCTGGGTGTCCTGTTCTATCTCTCAGCTGTCTTGAGGGAGAAAAGATTTCTCTTACTGTGATCTCCAAATGCTTCCAACAAAAAATGACTGGATGACATTTTTGGTTTTTGACCACAAAAAGGCAGTGATAGAGGGAATAAGGGAAGATACAGGCCTTTTGAAACACCATTGTGCCTGTGGGCCAGCTGAGCATGCAAGGAGAATACACAGACACCAAGAACATGCAGACACCGGCAGACTGGCTCAGGCACTGCTGAGGACTAAGAAATGTTTCACAAGAGGTGACAATCATGCCCAGATCTGTACCCTCATCTGCTCTTCCACTGAACATGCCCAGTGCTTGGTAACTGTGCTGGACAAGGATGCTGTATGCAAGAATTTTRTTCTTGTCTTCCAGTGAAAGGACTTACTGGCACAGGTGGTCCATGGAAATCTTAGCTTTTTGCCTGAGCTGATCTTCACACAGTATGAGACCTTAAAGAAACAAAAAGTGCTGCAAATAAAACACACCAAAGACTAACATTTCCTATTTTGTTSTACAAGGCCTCATGGGTGTTTTTGGCATTCTTTGATTATTTTGTTGTTTCACTCCAAGAAACAATTACAAMACATGTGGGAAAATAAATTGGGAACAAACATATCTTTGGAATATTCATGTCTGACTTGCAGAACTGCCATGCGCAGGAAGGATGTGGATCCATCCAGCATGCACACCTCTACCCTGTTAGGTCCTGCAGTCACAGTGATACCCCTGTGAGGGCAAAGATACACCAGGAGAAGGAAAGAGAGGTGTTGGCATCACATTTGAGCAGTCTGAGTTTCCCAGTGAGTGCAGGAAGGAAGTGSTCAGTGCAGGAAGGGGAATGAATAGCCGGAAGAATGCGTGGTGTTGGTGYTGCAGTGGTGAAAACAGCTAAGCTGCCAATGCTCACAGGACATCTGCACCCTGGGAGTTTGACACAGAATCAAAGGAAAAGAAAAGATTTTGCCAAAGGAAAAACTGTGAGTGTGAGTGAAAACACATGCATGTGTTTTGTGCATACTTTAAATCACCTTGATGACAATTGGTGAACAAATTTCAATGATAGGTCCTTAAAATCTCTCAACTGCAAGTATAAAASCTCTTGGTTGGAAAAAGAGAGGAGGAACAGAGAAGGAAGGAAGCAGGTGGCCAATGAAGTCAGACAATATTTATTGGGGGAATCAAGGCAATTAGTATCCAACCCACACTGATGCCCATAACACTCCTAAAAACCTCATATCAGTCAATGTGAAATCTGGCAATCTGACAGATAACATYTTTGAAGTCCCAAAACACAGTGACAGAGTAATTTCAAAGTCATTCTCTGCACAGCATGAAAATTGTTCAAAACTGTTTGTAGGGAGATTATGCAGTGGATCACATGGAATTTGTGTAAAAATACATGCTAAGGAACATCTAAATATGAACAAAGGATTTGAAATAACTAAATGATTTAAGAAAATATCTTTCCAAGGAGAAAAATGCAACCAGGTTTTTCTGGGAATGACTGCAGGGGGATCCCAKTGCTTTCTGACAGAAGGAGGCAATCTCTGACAACTGAATCACCTTAAGGTATTTATATTTTGGAAGCAAGCTGGAGACCACATAGCACAGCATAGTCACWTCTGAAAAGCAGGAGGGACACTCTGACAAGGGCTATGCTGTGGATGCTTTCCTTGCTGACACTGTGTGACAGCAGCTGCTTTACTGCATCACTTCACTGCTCTGTATGATGAAAGTGGGCAGCACAAYACATTCTTTGTTCTGTTGTTGCTGGTGCAGCATCAGCATGGGTTTTTTGTGATTCTTAGACCTTGTTAATTTGCAATTCTTCTCTCTGCTTTTCCTACTCTGGGTCATGGTTTCCTAGCCCAGTACATCTCTTTACTTTCCTGTCTCTTCACAGTCAGAGGTRGAGGGGAAGATTTTCTTCATTTTCAGATTTTTCAAGGGAACAGGGGTACAACAATCTCTCTTCTCATCTCTCCCCCATGGCTGGGCAGAAATTGCCCAGTGTCATCATCGTCTGGTGTTCCAGTCATAATAAGAGGAAAATCTATGTGATCAGCGCATGAAGAGACAGAAAAATTCACTGATTATAGCAGAATGTTAGGACTTGGAAGAGTGGGGTGTGCAGAGCCCCTTGACATGCTCAGCAGAATCCTTGGGCAGAGCTGATTGGTGCACACACACTGGRGATGCCTGGAGTTTCTACGAGTCTGGTACTGTGGGCAGAGTCCTGGCTCCAACCAGGATGGAGGCTGGAGGACCTAATGTTCCACCTCACAAAGACAATGAAGGAAGAAGAATTGGTAGGGAAGCCCAGATGGATCACAGGGTCACAGGATGCCTAAGAGACAAAACAGTTAGGAAGAAGTATGAAAGGGAATTGGGTTATTACATTTAAATACTTCCACAAAAACAAAACAGCCATTGCTAAATGGGCTTCTCTCTTCTTATAGCAGAGACACATGTAAGGAAATTGAAAGGTTGGAAATACAAACTAGAGACTATACAAACTACAATACAAACTCATACAAAGCCTAAATGTGATTTCAACTGTGGGCATGATTTGCCACTAGGAAAATCTATCAAAGGAATAAGAGGATTTTCTCTCTCTCTCTCTCTCTCTCNCCCCCGCCCCATGCTTCTCTGTGACTGTACCAATATTTATGCAAAAGACTCAAAAATACTAAAGGTGAAGAATCTATGATATTACTACAGGGAATTGTTTCAGTAGGTACCTGCCCTCACTAAGAAATACTTGTGCTTTACTGCCACCCTGGATTGTCATAGCTTTCGCTATGACAGGGCTCTTTTCCCATGACATATTCCAGGGCTCTTTTCCCATGAATGGGATCATGGCTATCACCTGTTTCTGTTAATATGCTCTCAAATAAAATAATCAGAGAGAATCTCTGAAGCCTTAATGTGTTGCAAAGCATGCCACAACATCTCCCAATATTCCATTTTTTTCCTGAAAGCTGTTTTCCAACTACTCACAATTTTCCAAAATCTTTTCCCGAATTACAAACCCTAAACCTGAGATGAAGCCTTCAAGTAATGATGCCRTTTTAATATAATTTGAATTCTAACACCAGAACAATATCCAGTCTTACTCCAAAGTACCATACCAGAGCAGAAATTTTTTTCTCATACAATGAATTACAAAATAAAAAACACCATCTCTATCTCTTATATATTGTCAGGAACTCATAAATAAAATGCAGAAAGTCCTTCATCCAAATGTGTAGGGATAARCTGGGACCCCTGACTACATACAGCTCCACATCCCTGGTCTCTATATGGCCTTTGTCACAGTTTCCATGATGCAGAGTATTGAAATTAGCAACATCTCTACCCAGCCACATGGCTAACCGTGGGTTTAACCCTTTCTGTGAACATTGGTGGCTCACATCAGCTGTTATTCAGGCATTCAGGAGTCCAAAAGTAATGCTCACACTCAAGGCTGCTGTKACAGAAAGAGTTAAGGAAAATAGATTATCTGAAAGTTGTTCAAGTGAAGATGGCAAACACTGAAAGCATCAGGTAGAGAAACAGGACAGTTATGCAATCATCAAAAAATTTATATTTACTAAACAATTTGACCCTGATTCACCATTACATTACGCAGTACATATTAGCTCATATCTCCAGGTTCACATCTCTTATCATCATGAGAAAGTAAATAATAGCTTCAAATGAGATCTGAGATGAAGTTCARTGTTGGAAAACATTCAAGTTTTTTTCAGCCTCATCTAAACATTTCCCTCTCACGATAATAACTTTCCTTCCTGTTCATAGAAGTTTGCAAATATTTAATTCAAAATAAAATCTTTAATGCTTATGCATTTTGAAAGGACTTTCTTCCAAAAAGAGAGAAGCCTGGAACCAGTGTAAAGATTACTGCTCTGAAACAAGGTGGAAGTCAACAYAGAACAGTCAGGACAAGAGACAAAACCTTTTGAAGAGAAGATCGAGCAAAACATGCAAAACTGGCACTGCAGGAGATCTCTGTAATCATAAAACCATAGAATTATTTGGATTGGAAGGGACCTTTAGAGACCATCTTGTTCCAACCCCCCTGTCACGATCCCTATCCAAGCTGGCCTTAACCACTATCAGGGTTCAAGGCATGCAGAATGCTCCTGCCACCTGCCTGATAGCCCATGTGGGCTGCTAGAGCTTTTCCAGCCAGTCCCACTGCACAAGCCTGTGGAACATAAAAGCAAATTCTGCCAGCTGGAGTAAAGAAGGTATTTAAAAAAAAAAACAGCTGTGAAGAGGAGAGAAGACAGCACCAAGGATTTACAGATAAAATGGATATTTTGATTTAAAGGTAGGAACWTTGGAGGCAGGGCAAAGTGGAGAGAGATGAGCAAAGGGTTATAGGATGATGGAAGCATGGAACAAATTAAACTTGTCTGGGATGCATCCAACACTTGAGTTAAAYCCACATGCTCTTTCTGCATGAAAATATCTCCTAAATTATAAAGGGTAAGGGAAGAAGGGCTCACATCTTGATCCCTAAGTATATCATTTGTGTCTTCTAAATCTGAGTCAGTTGAAGAGTTGAACACTGTGAGCCTAATTCTAATTTATTCAGCAACACATCTGTGTGAAATATAGTCCAATTACAGGCACTAGGTTACTTTGCCATGGCTGCAGCCATTTGGCTTTTATTTCCAGCAGGCTGTAATTAAATTATCACAATGCAGGAGCAGACAAGTTTCCCTTATGCGTGACTGCAATTAAAGACATGCAATCACAACATTTTTTAAAGTGACTCCAATCAATTGGTTACAGTAAAGAATACTATGTAATAAAGCAGTGACTCTGCCATTAAGACTGAAAGAGGGTTTCTATTTCAATAATCTAGTTTCTTTCTAGTACAAGTTCTGCTTTTGGATAATTTATTTAAAGTTCATTATGTGTCTACAGCATATATCATTTGCCCTCAGCTTGGGCTGCAGAAGTGCCATTATGGCCAATTACTTAGTGTGATAAAATCTGCCACAGTACAAACTGTTCCTTAATTAGATTTAAGTTTTGTCTAAATTCTATTTGTAATTCAGGCAGCAAAATAACAAGGCCAACAGGAAAGACTTGCTGTCTCCTTCCTTTGGTGCCTGYTGTAACCTGCTGTAAACTTAGGGCAGTTCAGAACTGAGACCCCRCACCCACGTGCTTTTCTTGCAGTACTTGTCCCCACTTCGTGTTTCCATAACCAGTGCAGGGCTTGGGGGATGGTCTGGCCTCTGAGGGAGTTCCTTGACCTGGATCCAGCCATATCACATAGCACAGCAATAGCAAAGGCTCCAAAAACCCCTGAGGGTGAGCGAATGCCAGTAGGGACTGCAGAGTTTGCCCTCTAGCCTCTGTAGTTTGCAACAACACACAGCAGCACCCTGGCTGTGGTAAACAAGCTGCTGACAGAATGAAAATCCCACAAAACCACAAAGAAACTGTGTGGAGCAGTGCCCAGCCATGCCCTGTAACAGTGGGATGGGCACAGCCCTGGCGCTCACAGTGTCCGAGAGCACAGCACAGCCACTGTGGGGTGGGATCTCTGCTCTCAGCCTGGTCAACCATTAGCCACAGCACGGTTTCAGGTTTGTCTGGAGAGGATGACATTGCTATCACAACTGTAAATTAGAATTAGCACATCGCTATTTACAGCTGTAAATTAGAACCACTGGATTTGTCCAAACCACCCCAGCACCATCCCCAGCCATGACGAGAGGTTTAAAAATGTTTTACTCTTTAAAAAGCACTGCCGGTGTTTGGCATGCATCTTCTCAAGSTCCAGCTTCAGTTTTCAAAATATTTTAAATATGTTTGAACCAAATGTTCTATACAAATTTGAATTCAAATCCTGCAACTTTTCTCTGTGGGATCTCACAAGTGAGTGAGGGGAAAAGCTACAGCAAAAAAATTCAGAGTGAAACAAGAYATAGAAGCAGTGATTCAGTAGGATCCATTTAGGATCCAGGCCACAGTAATTTGAGGACAGGCATCATCCTATAAGAAGCTGCATTCCTCTGTAAAAAATTATGCTAGAGATGTATTAAATTGTTTTTTCCAACAGAACATTTACTCCATGTTAAAAGAAAGAAGGCACTTCTTCACAGCAAATACATTTATTGAATGCCATGTTATTTACTGTGTGCATCAGTGACCATCTATTTTCTGTACAGACTATATACCAGGCTGTCTTTACTTTCCTCAAATCCTGGTCATGTTCCATATTGTATCTTGCAATTGGCTGCTTTACAAAGTTGGATGAATTTATTCTGATGTTTCAGAAAAGTTCTATCGAAGACTAATGTCAAAGTAAAATACCACTTAAAAATTTTACAGAGATGGAAATTTGCATAGCAGCTAACGACACGCCTAAAAATAACTTATTTCTTGGCAACATCAATATTGCTAATGAACTAAAATAATGAAATATTCCTCTATCAGCAGTTTCCAAGAAGCAAGAAGAAAAACGTTAGCCAAATCCAGCAGCAAAAAGAATGTGAAAACATTTTAACATCCACCCTGTGGGCTTTTTTCACTTAATCAACAAGGCTGTAAATGCCCTTTATGGAACAGTTGTGTTGTGGACATTATCCTCTATACTTTTGGTCACTAGCACAACACAACTAATCTGTCCTTTTTCTCCATTTGACCACTGATGAGGGCAAAAAGTGAACTTTGTATAGCAGGGGATACACTGTACAGCTGGGAATGCTCTATATACAGCTTCATTCTGCCTGTGCAGGCCTTCCTGAAAATACACATTTTAAAATTAAATTGGATCTATATAGACATGATAAAAGTCTTCAAGATCAGGATCAATTTTTATCAAAGCAGCAAGGTCCTTCCTTATTCATGGAAGGGGCTTTAATAGGAGCACTGATGAGCAGTTGAAAGGAAAGAACCGATTATAAGTTGTTTTTAATGAGATATGAGGAGGTCTTAATGGTCGTTGAACATGAAACATTTCTCTTTTCCTTCAAAGAAAAAACATGAACACAACAAATGACAACTTAGGCAACCCCATCACCCAGCAAGACATTGATGGTGGAATGCACTATGTGGAAGCTGGTCTGAAGACTTTGTACCTCCACGTTATGTGTAACACCATCTTCCTGGTGGGCTTCCTGGGAAGCYTCATTGCCATTTGTGTCTAAAGCTGCAAGATGACGCCTTGAAAGATGATTGGGCTGAATCTGGCACTCACAGACCTGCTTTACCTAACCAGCCTTCCCTTCCTGATACCTTGCTATGGTACTGGGGAGCGCTCGATTTTTGGTGAACTCATGTGCAAGTTCATCTGCTTCAGCTTCCACTTCAAAGGCTTTCATGAAAAGATTACTCTTCATTTAATCAATTCTAATATTGTTTGGAAAGTTTTTCTTTGGCTCTTAGGCAACAGCTTGGGGTAACTACARTTGTGTCCAGTCGGTTGTCACATGGAGAGCAGATCCACTCTGCCTACACCATCTCTCAGCCACTGGCTCCACTCAGYGTGTGTGGTAACCTCTCTCTCTATGTCGTGATGGAAGGCAATTTCCAGCAAGCCACGCTCTTTCTTTCAAGATGTAAGTGGAGAAAATACATGTAGTAATCCAGGAGCAAAAATTATCTGACCAAGACAAAAATCACAGTAAAGTTCTGAAGGAGTCCCTTGAAGTGAATTCCAGCAAACCCAGGATGGTTTTGGTCTGTAAGCTCCTGCAAGCTGTGTTGATATGATAGCAAGAATTGCAGTTGASTTTGCCCTCTCCCTGCAGTAGAACTCTTGTCAAAAAGCTGTCTTGGGAGCAGGTTTATATACACCTCTCCTAGCAACCAAAGAAAGAGGAGGGAAAGGATAAGATTGTAAGCCACCTTGAAGGTGAAATTTAAAACTATCCAGCCAGACTGTTCCCAAAGACATTTGGAAACACAGGGTTCTCTAGCTCTGGGCTTTGGTATTGATTACAGAAACATGGAGGGCTTAGTCAGGACAYGAGAACAACTTCCATTGATTTCAGTGTTGTCACTGATGTAGTGCTTTGTTTATTACAGCTGGGTAAAACACAGCAGATATTGTCAYGCTTGCTGAAACCACTGAACTACACACTTAGAAAGCTCCTAGATAAATCAGATGTTTTCAGATTGGATGGACTCAATGAACTGCAGTATAGGGCACTGAGCAACTCCATGGTGAAATCTGAGATTTCTGGGAGAATGAAAAGAATATGAGAGGAGGACATGGTGAATAAAAGGATAAATAAACATATATATAAAAGAGAACCATAGAATGGCTTGGGTTGGGAAGGACCTTAAAGACCACCTAGTTTCAATCCCCCTGCCCTAGGCAGGGACACCTTCCACTAGACCAGGTTGCTCAGAGCCCCATACAATCTATCCTTGAGCTTATAAACATGTGTGCATGTGTGTACATACATATATATATATATATATATATATATATATATATATATGGAAAAATGGAGGAAAAAAGAATTAAATCATATTAGTCTGCAGGAGATGATTATAAATGGGTACCAGCCTGTATGAACCTATCAGCTGTATATAATCCCAGATCATTCTGATTTCCTACTACAAGAAACTAACAGRYTCATACATGAAGTGTAAGAGGATAAAATGACATCACATATCTTGACTACAGAAGAAGTCTTGACTGTTTGAGATGACTCTCTTGTGTGTAAGCTAAGGAGACTAGTCTGCAGGAAGCTACATTTGTCAGTCCAGAGTTTATGCTCAGAGTTAAGATATTAGTGATTTACTATCAGAATAGGGGGAGCCACTGAATGGGGATTTGATCAGTCGGTCCTGAGCTCAGGGATATTTAGTGTTTTCATTATCAAATTGGATGATGAAATAAAGTTTGGTTTTTATATTTACATGAAGCTGAGAAGACAAAATTAAGCTGACAAATTGCAACTATGATCTGCAGAGACACTGACTGCTATTAAACAGTCACAGGTGCAAAGTTCTATCTTTAAGTAGAAATAATGAATTGTGCAAGCACAAAARGAGGGAAAAAAAGAAAATATTAGTTAGGTAGCAGTTTTGTAGAAAAATATCTGTGGTTACTAAGAATCGTAGGCTGGACAGGAGGTGATAGTTTCAGTGGGCTGACAGTGTCTACTGTGGCAAAAAGAAAACAGATACATAAATTAAAAACTGAGTTTATGATGTCTTATGGATATTTAAAATACTTTGTTAAAGAAACATCCATCAGATATGTCTTTCAGAAGCAGTGCCACAAGCCTTTTGACATGTTTTCTAGTTTAATTTCTCCTCTTCTGCCCTGTTGTCAAAGGCCAAATTTTACAGGTTGCCACTAGATAGTAATAAATCACAGTCAAGCTATCTGGTTGCACATACGCATGGTTAAGTGAAGCCCAAAAGTTACACAAGAGCACAAGGTGATTCACGCTAAATAAATCTTTTCTGACATAGATTCATAACATCCCAACTCTCCATGGGCAAAAAGCACAAATGCTGTACAAATTCTCTTCCTCCTCCACATCAGCAAAAGAACAAGATGTGTCTACCACTTACACATATACATCTGAAGGAGTGGATTAAAAATCATCTTTTTGCTCTGTCAGAACCTTTTTGTTTCTTGTTCTCAGAAGCTTTTCCTTCTCAAGCCCAAGCCCAGCTTATCACACACAAGCAGAAGTTCTTCAATATAACTACATGTACAATACAAAATGAAGCAGCTGAAGGCAAAAACTGTGAAATGGAAGTGTTCAAGGCTTTCCATCTCCAACAGCGAGAGTGACAGTCTCACAGTTTCAGTGATTTGGAGATGGGCTACCTTTTTGCCCCTTCTCTCTTTCCTTAATATAGAGGTTTGGTTGCCTTCTTCCTATCTCACCTTCTCACCCACCACATCTCTTCATTCAGTTTGGGCTAAAATAGCTGATTTTAAAGTGCCAAAGTAGATTAGGGAATGGTCCTGGAGCTGTAGTTCACTGGTGGGAAAAGTTCCTCCAGAACAAGGGCAGTCATGTCTTCMAGTGGCATGGCTGGGTCTGGAAAAGGAGAAAAGTTCAACCTTAACACAAACACTTTTGAAGGATTCAAGGACTGCTCAGGGGCTCTGCAGGACGGAGAGATCATTATCTCATGCAACTCATTCCTTTTGCTTACTGTGAAGCTCGATAGCTTCTATTTTTAGCTGCTGTTAAGTTTACTGCTGAAACAAGGATAAGTGCTTCAATTGCAGTAAACAGGAGACACTTTTCAGGCTCTGTACACAGTGTGACAACACAGCTACATAAATTACTGCACTATTGCAGGCTGATGCACACCACAGCTATGCTCCACTGAGCAGGCTTCTATCAAAAGTCTCTGGTAGGTCTGTCTGCAAGGACAGTCGTGTCAACCCAAGCACCTACCAGCAGGCTGCTCTCTGCCTGGAACTGCAGAGGGACCGAGAGAATAACTCTGCAAGCTAAACCTCTCCAGGGAATGTCAGCTCTGATGACATTAAAGATGAAACTTTGGAACTGCCAACTGCTTTTGTGGATAAGTCAAACCCTATTCTTCACAGTGACTCACATACTGTCACAGATTGCAGYAGAGCTATTTTCTACCTTTGTTTGTCCAGGGAGGTTACCAACAATTTTTTTCCCCCTTTTCTCCCCAGTTCATGTGTTCCCATAAGAAATAAAAGCAAAATGGTCTTCCTCTTACTTAGACTTCCCAGAGAGCAAAAATACTGGCAGTGATGTTCTTCATAAAAGATAATTTACAAAATCTGTCCTAATCTGGCTACTCTGCAGAACACCTAAAGACAGAGTGTGTGGTGGACTGCATGTATCATCAAAATGACTAGCTGGGTAAACAGCTAAYGGAGAGAAAGGCTAAAACAGTTTGGGAATGGTCTACTCTGACAGTGTCTRTGTTGGATATTGCCATGACAGAAGGCTTCAATTTTGTCCTGATGTGATGGTATATGCAGCTGGAGGGCTGCTGCAGCAGTGCAACAGTTCATAGAGCCCTCATCCAACACACCAAGTGMAGGGCAGTGCCAGGCTCACCACGGAGTCATTTACACATCACAGGGATGCTGCCATTTTGCTGATAAGGCTAAGTGAGCAAAATGAACTTTGAATGACTGCTCCCATCTGCCAATATTTGCTACTCTGAAAATGGAGGCTGAGCRAACCTAAACTTTGAAGCAGCAAACAACACATGAGCACATCACTGTTCAGCTCCAACCGGCTCTGAACTCAATTTGCTTTTCCCTGCCAGCAGAAAAGGAGAAGAGATGTAAAGGAAAATACTTTGTGTGTTCCCTCAYGTTTTGTGGCAGTAGAGGCATTCGACAGTGCCAGCTGATGCCACATCAATGTAAATGCCACACAATGGAGTCTAGGAGGGGAAAAAYGCATTTATGCTGAAGAAAATGTTTTTCCAGGCCTATTTTCTAAATAGCTGAAAAAAAGCAGTACTTTTGACTAAGCTGGCTTTCTGACTTGATGCCCTAGCCTACAGGGTGCTGTGGTAGAGGGCAGAGTRAGTTGGATGACTCCTAAAGCAGGAGAAAAATTGCATTCCTGCTTTCAGTCAGAGCTGTACTTTGGAGGAAAGGAGAAGAAGACAATTAAAGTTGGTACACAAAGCTGCATATCTTTCCAAAATAAAATTTAAAGCTGAAATGCTGATTTTTTAAAGCACACAGAGGAAACATGATTTTACAGGGTTGCTGCAGGCAAGTGTAATGCACAGTATGTTTGATTCATCCTTGCTAGAACTGTAAAAGGCATTTGAATTACAAGGCTTGTTATCTTCTAAGATTACTCCTTGGTTTCTTTACTCCTCTAAATGGTTGATATCACTGGTTTCTGTACCAAAAGAGAGATGGTTGCCTGGAAGCTATAATACCAGTGATGCTTTCCACTCTTAAAAGAAAAGCAAAAGTCCTGAGCTTCCGTGTTTGTCTGGTTTTTAATTTTAAGGAAAAGTGTGATTTTCAAATTATGAATTTCCTTCTATTTTGTAGAACAGTGCAAGAAGATAAGGTGAAGCAGAAAGAAATGCAACTTTGYATGCAGGCATACAATGCCAGATTGATGTTAGTAAAACAAGCTAGAAAGTATAGTTCCTGGGGAAATCTTCCTTCATGTGTTTTTATTTTAAATAGGGTTGTATTTCCAGCATGATCCCTCCATGCCAGCAAACCTAATAGCAGGTTACTCATTCCTTCCCTTTCTCTACATCCCCCTTAAGACCCATTCAGTTGCTTAAGACCCATCAGCTTTCTGGAAAAGTGATTAGGAAATTGATTTTGTCCCYTCTAACAGTTCTGCTAAAATCTTTGTGGTTCCCATTTGCTCCTGAACGGCACAAGAGAATTGGCTGCGTCCCAGGGCCTTTCCAAGACAACCCCAGCGCTTCTGGCAGAATCGGTATTTTGTTGGCAGATCTGTGACAAAGTATTTTGATATTACCAYGAGGACACCCTGTGATATCTGTGCATCTCTCCTCAAATTTTCAAGGACTTACATCAGGCCAGCCACTGTGCAAAGTGATGCCCTGGACCTGCAGCTGACAGGGCTCGCAAACACCTTCTCTGTTGGTCCCTCAAAGGGTATCCAAGGTAAAAACTCCAGCTCTGCTCTGGTTACAGATCTGTACAGCTGGGCAAAAAGGAGGCGACTTGGCACAAAGCAGGAAAGCATTAGGGGTGGATTTATTTCCAGCCCCAAATGATCCCAAAGGGGCAATTTTCCACTGAGTGAGCCAGGCTGGCCCAATCACTTATGGCCTCAGCCATAATGAAGAAGACCTAGCAGACAGTGGCACTCAAATGCACTGTGCAAAAATTTCAAGCAATAAATCTTTTTGAAAATTCTCTTTTCCCTTCAATTCATGATGTTTTTTATCAGCGCAAAGTTATCTTAACAGACAGGGCAGCAGCACCTGCCTAGAGGAGTTTCCTCACATTACCTTTCTTCTAGTAAGCTGCTCTGAGATATTTATATATCATCCCTATTTTACAGGTGATGAAACTGAAGCACAGGGGAGTTAAGTGACTTGCCTCCAGTCACAAAGCAAATTAGCAGCCAAGCGGGGAAGAGATCAGTTCTCAGCCCAGAGCTTTTACAAAGTGCATTTCAGGCTCAGGGAAAGATTTTCAAGGGAGCCTTGATTGCTCAGTGGTGGCACTTCAGTAATAAAAGTTGAGTTATAGCAGTGTCTGCACTACTCAGACCCTGGTTCATCCCCAACATCATACTYTGTACCTCTGGAAGGAGCAYTGCTGCTTTCCTTCAGAGAAGGTTTTGAGGGACCAGCTCACCAAAGTTAATTGGCTACTGCTGTGTGTGATCTTAGCCACGAGCCAGTAATTAACAGCTGCATTTATCCCATTTACAGGGTTCTATCAAGTATTTTCTAGTTCGMAGGTTAACACAAAATATTAGCAGTACACAGGGAAAGAAACCTTTCAGGCTGGAAGGTGTGCACGGCACCACAGGTTGGGAGGTTGTTCCTTGTGGGATACAAAGGTTGGAAATAGGTTCCATGATTAGCCAGCTAYCTTCACCCAGGAGAAGGGCACCACTGCTCATCCTGTATGTGTGCCAGCTCTGGGAGGGCACATGGATCCAGCTAACATTCCTCAGAGATGGGCCAGGCTCCCTCCCTGGAGACACTAATACTGATCCAGCAGCCCATGTTCTGCCTTCAGAAGTTTTCYTCTACTGGGAGAAGAGGAAGTGAATTAATACAGCTGTACTTGCTTATCAGAACTAGATGCTTGTCAAAGAACACCAGTGAAAAACAAAACCTGTCCCTCTACCATCACAAAACACCAACAAACATAGTCCCCACCCTTTTTGCCGAAATGCAAACCTGGATCTCACTAAGGGAAGGACAGGAATGGGGCACTGTCTTTGCTGGGAACACCCACGAAGATCGTGCAGATCCCTGTGCCCAAGGGACTCCAGCCTCCTGTACTTCCGCAACTGGAATCTGCAGGTGCTATAATTCAACTTCCCACTAGAGGGTAGACAAAACTCTTCCTGTAAAAGGATCGCTTTGGAAAAGCGTAGAGTATGTAGGAAAGCAGCATCTGATTTGGAGAAGCACATCTGTGAAGCAGCAAAGAGTAGGAAAAGAAAGAATATGTTTATACCATCTACAAGAGCAAGGTGGGAGCATTGTTCCAACTTTCTCTCGAGRAACATAATCTCTGTTTTATACTTTTAAATCAAATACGGCTGGAGTGGCTATGTTGTTATAAACATGTAAACCAGATTTACAGAAAATATAGATTTCTGATTTTCAGAAACAGAGCTGGAATTACGCCTGCAGATGCTATCTTACAAACAGYGATAGTGGCCAATTAAGAATTTGAAATAGTTAGAAAGGATAAATACAAGGAATCAGAGTTTATCACTTTGGGAGTGAATTCACCCCCTCCTGATGGCCTGGCTAGAAAACCAAATGGTGCATTTATCTCTCTCTTTTCTTATTGACCAGYCTACTCTTGCAGGAAATAATGGCTTGTGTTTTCTCCTGACACATTTCTCYGCTGCTGAAATGCAGACAGGTTTCTCTGAACCTTGCTGCGGGAGGGGAAGTATGGCTGCAGGCATCAACACATCTTCCTCATCTTGCTCTCCCGGAAAGAGCAGTTTGCTCTCCAGGKGAGATTGCCTGTCTCAGGGAGCTCCCTGCRTTGCAGATAAGAGCACCGTGAAAAGGTTTTCTCACCACGTATCTGACTTCACCACAGCAAGTTTTCACACTGATTCAACAAGCCCAATGCTAGGGAAGCTAAAGCAATTCAAAGTTTATTTTCTAGTTTAGTCCTGTATCAACAAAGATATCCTAAGACCCCAAAGCATCACCTCTGTGAGCTAAATTACTTTTCYGAATGGCAAGCAAAGATTTGTTTCAATCTTCTGCAACATAACTTGTTTGTGCTGACAGAGGTAAGAACCAAAGAAGGCCCATCAAAGCAGCAGAGAACTCATAAGCATTCCTGCAGCTGGGAYTCCTCCCACAGCTGGGATAATTAAAGGCTGAATTAATTGACAGGCATGTCCATGTTTGCTGTCACAAGCACTGCATTTATCTCATCTGCCCCCTAAATAGGTGTGGGTTTTTGAAAGGAAAACCTCTGTTGCCCTTCTGTTGTGGATGGGTCCCATCTGCTGGTCCCACAGAGTCTTGTGGGTGGCAACAACTCTGTCTGCAGTCACATGAGTTGCTGAAACTCGGTGTTGCTACAGGCAGCAGTCTCAGCACTGGACACATCAGAGGMTAAATAGGAGATGTGCCCAGAAAAGGATGACATTTGTGGCCCTAATGAGCCAAAGAGAGGAGCCCTTTGGGCAGCCACATGTGTTTTCACTGCAATAGGGCACGTGAATCCGTGGCAAAGAGATTTTCACAGTGCAGTATTGGGAGCAAAKGAAGAAGTATTAATCCTGAAGCACAGCCACACCAAATGGGGTTCAATTATAAGTTCTCTGTCTGACTTGCACTTGTAAGGTGTGAATGGAATGATGGGTCTGAGGGATGCTGGCATGGGCTAAGGAGGGCTGTCTGGAATTTGAAAGAGGGCTGCAATCGACTACACTGTTTCACATTTCCCTACATTGTGGTTATCAATTCCTCAACCACCTATCCTTGCCATGATAACTGCAAGACCTGCTTCAAGTGATGCAGATCTCATGCAAAAATCTCCAGTCTTCATCACTCCGAAAAATAAAGTCATATTTGTTTTAAGAAAGGGTTTTTATGGTTATACAAAAGTCTGTGATGGGAGGTGAAAAGTAGAAAATCTCTCTTTCAGGGAATCAAGAAGCTGGATTTGCTAAGGAACAGATGGATCTCAGCAGTTGTGCTCTTTCACCAAGYAGTTGCCTCAGGGTGGCAGTTGATGCTAAATTTTGTACAAAATTTCCTTTTCTTGCATGGGTTGATGATATTGAAAAAGAGAGAGATGACCTTTATTCTGAGACCYTTTTTTTTCCTTTGTTTGTGAGGATTTTAGAGATATTGAAGACACTTCAATTGGCCTAGAAAGATTAAACCCCACACCTGSTCTCAGCTGTAGAGTAAGTCTTCTGTACCTGTCTTCCTGGGGCCATGAAATGCATCATCTCATCAGCACAAGTTTCCACACTACTGTTCCCAAGCAGATGAGCTACAGATACTCAAGGGTGAAATGCTGCACTAAGTGACATTTATAAAATGGATTTTCTACAGTTATAATAGTGACTCGGTTACAATTTCACAATATTCAGAACATTTTCACCATAATCAATTCACACACATACACACAGGCAAAGGGACATGTATACATCTATATCTGTGTGGAAAAGTACCCATCAAAATTTCCCCTTGGGTAAATGAAATACATCAAATCTCTCCACATGCATTTCTCCACAGACATGGATTGCACCTTGAGGAGAATGAGTGTCTGGGGTATCAGCCCAGGCCTTGTCACCAATGAGGAGCAGSTGAGGGAGCTGGGATTGTTTCACCTGGAGGAAAGGAGGCTCAGGGGAGACCTTATCACTCTCTACAGCTGCCTGAAAGGAGGGTGTAGTGAGGTGGGGTCGGCCTCTTCTCCCAGGTAACAAGTGATAGGAGAAGAGGGAAAGGTCCCAGGTTGTGCCAGGGGATTGTATGTTAGAAAAAACATAGATCCTGTATAGATTGTATGTTAGAAAAAACTCCTGCTCTGAAAGGGTTGTCAAATGCTGGAACAGGCTGCCCAGGGAAGCAGTGGAGTCACCATCCCTGGAGGTATTTAAAAAATGTATATATGGGTCACTCAGGGACGTGGTTTAGTGATGGACTTGGCAATGCCTGGTAGGACCAGTTGGACCTTATGATCTTAAGGACTGTTGGACCTTATGATCTTAAAGGTCTTTTCCACCCTAAATGATACCAAGATTGTCCTCCACCTAGGCCTGCAGAGGCAACATGAGACCTTGCTGCTGCTTATCAAAGTGATCAGCAATTGCTCCTTGCTGCCCTGCAGACTTCAGCTCAATCCAGCTGCTGCCATGTTAATGCTGAATATTATCTGTGTATGTGTGCTAAGGGAGAGCATTAGGAAAGAAATTGCCMTGCCTGAGATGAGAAATTCATTTGATCCCCGAATTAGGATTGACTGTCTCAGTATCTAGTTTATTTGGGAAGAAATCAGATGCRTTGATTTCAGCTAATCAAATAATTTCTGACAGAATGCTTCTTTCCTGTAAACTGTTGAATCAAAAGAATCAAAAGGTTTCATGTGGATGTCTTTAATCTGTCAAAAAGGTTGATAGAAAGCAAGTAGGCAGCATGCAAGCAAGCTCCCCACCTGACCAAGCAGCCCCAGACAAAGAGCAGGGGAGATGAATGATGGTGGGATGGACACCTCTGCTGCATCATCCATCAGCATGGTCCAGCAGCACCCAGCTCCTCTTTTGGATGGAGCAGGTTTCCATCTGAAATTCTCTGTAAGAGGACAGAACAGACACAAAACTTGGTATTTTTGAGAAGCARAATTTGCTTCCTTTCTCAGATTTTGCACAAAAGCCAGCACTGCTGGAGGTGTTGGCTAAGCTGCTACTCCAGGTACAGATAATATTGATGTGAGTTTCTAGGAGAGAAGTGCAAGGCTCAGCTCTAGGATGTTTAGCAWGACGAAATTTTCCATCGAAGTCCAGATTATGCAGGGAGCTCACCCTTATTATATTCACTAGCGATTTGGGCAATGGAGTAGAAAGCACACCCTTTAAGCATGCAGATGACAAGTGAGGGGACTGCCGGTTTGCTGGTAGACAGCATTAGATTCACAGCAATTTACAGAAATTGGAGAAATGGTCTGAAAAAAACCAGGATGCAATACAATGAGGACAAATGCAGAATTTACATTTCTAGGAAATTAATCAAAACTCCACAAATTGGACTATGTGCTTAGGCAGCAGTACTGTGGTAAAGAATCGAGTGGCTGCGTGGGTCACAAGCTGAACATCAGTCAGATGTGTTCTGCTATTGTGAAAGAGGCAAACAGCACAATGGGATGTGGAAATAAGAGCACAGGCTTCAGGTAGGATGATTAACCTACTGCTTTTGTAATGTGTCTCCTGGGTGGCATGTGTGGTCCAATACTGCACTTGGAGAAGGAGGGGGACCTGCTGGATGGGGTGTTCAGTTTCTGAAGAGAGGTTCAGAAAAATAAAACWAAATAAAAAAGTTTGTGAGATTGAGAGCTGTTCAATCTAGGAGAAGGACCACTGAATGAAAAGTGATGGTGATCACACCCCTGACCTGTATCCAGAAAGCAGAGTGCCTCCAGCTAGGGCTCTATCAGGAAGATGTCAGGCATGAGACCTTTGGGCACAGAGAAGCAGAGCAGTACTTTGGTAGAGAGATAAATTTAAAAGACACAGGAAAAGCACCTGCTGGGACTGCCAAGGATATGACCCTGTCTGAGGCAGCAGATGGACTGCACATCTTGAGGAATTTCCTCCTACCCCCTCTCCTCAAATACCATGGGAAAAACCCCTTTGAATCATGACAGAGATTTCAGGAGAGACCAATATTTGGCACCAAGATAGTCCCTCARAGAGGGCTGATATCTGTGCTCGGGTCTTTGCAGTTAATGTGCCATGAAAGCCGATGGATTAGACACTCTGCTGGGGTGGATTAAGTTTGCTTCAAAGCCGGTGGCAATGCAGCAGTTTAGACCTCTTTAGAACACAATGTGTAAAACCTGATGCAAAAGTGTGGTTAGAGGTGGCCTCCTCAGATCCCAGTGGGCCATCAGTCATGGCAATAAGAAGCAGGAAGGTTGTATGTTGGGAAAATGCAGAATAGTGGATAAAATGCCTTACCCCAAACAGCCTGAACATGCAGAGCATTGCGTTTTTTATACCYTTTACCCTTTCAGACCATTTCTTTAACACATTGCACCATTTCATTTTTTTAGCAACTATTAAGTAGTTCTCTTTTAAACAATAAAAAGCCAAGGTCAAGCACAGAAGGCTTTTCCTGACTGTCTTTTCTTCTGTCCCACGGTGACATGACTTCTTGCCTGTTTCTCTGTTTTTGAAAATCTTGATAAATACAGTAGAATGACACTCACATTTAACAAARTGCTGGTGTTTTAGCTGAAGCTCATGCCCTGATGGAGACAAATATGATACATCAGCTTGTAGCAGAGCTCCCCAGCTGACCCAAGCGAGGTAGGTAARGCCGATGCTCTGTTGATTCAAGTCCTGCAAAGCTCAGAGAGAAAAGATCTAACCAAARCCCTTCAGTGACCCTGAAGCACTTRGTGAAASGTGGCAGAGAAAGGCAAAGCAAGAGAAAGTCTCTGCAGAGAATAGCACTTCCCTTTCATATATTTGATTTAGATGAGCACAAAGTAGCCAGAGGAAAAAGATTAGATAAAAA
>NW_026623293.1:2125690-2139180 GCF_030028575.1 Malurus melanocephalus
ACAAAGGTATGAATTCCACAGGTTCAGTTTGCATGAATTACCTCTTCTAAGGCTATTTTAGCAATCTGCACCTCCACCCAATCTGAATTGTTGAAGAGCCATTTAATTGCCTGGGGGTAATARTAAGAATCATTTAAAGAGCACAAGACTCTTTCAAATGCCAGGAAACTGCAGGTCTCTSAGGGTGAGSCTGGCAGTGCTGCCTCTGCAAGGGGGAAGCAGAGGGAGCAGCGTCCATGCTGGCAGAGGAACTTCTCTATCATGAGAATGGAATARGAAGTGCTTGTGATGAGGAGCCTGAACACCTCCCCTGTTGTACAGSTCTCTGCCTGAAAGCAAGGGAAGTTGCTCCAAAAAATACAAGATCTTTTACTCTGTGGTCAAGCAATGATTTGCAGGTAATTTTCTGGTGATTTCTGCTTCTGTCTGCTTTGACAAGATACATTGTCATTTCACTTTGAGTGAGAATTGCTTCTGTTTATTGCTTTATAATACGAAAATTCTACCTGATAATTACCTCACCTTATCAGAAACAAGTGCTAAACAACTGCAAACAACCAATGCAAACAAGTAATTTACCAGTTCATAATTTCAGTGACTGTGTGAATAACATAATTAGGTGATCTTGGGAGAGAAGATCAGAAGTGTGTCCTAAAYGGCTGAGTTCCCTTCCCTGTCCTCCTTACACTCCTCTTGGCACCAGCCCCACTGGAAAAGGMTCATTTCCAAAGCACAAGGGGAATTTCAGGAGATGGGAACTGAAAGCATTCAGTACAGGTAGGAGCAGGCACGAGAGGGGGTGGCAGCAGRGCCACCCAGGGCCCCTCTGCCAAGAGCCAGGCAGGGCTTGTGAGAGAGCAGTGTGTGGCTGATAGAAAGGCTCATCTCTGGCCGTGTATGTTAAAATCATATGTCGAGGGCTGTGAGGCTACAAATCACTTTTTGAAGACAAAACCTTATTWGAGTGACCAAGGGCAAAGGGCAAASTTTCCTTCASCACAGCATCCTGCAAACAAATTACAGGAGCAATGGCACCACAGGAAAATATATCTTCAGTGACTGGAAACTTGCTTGTACACTGGAAGCCMCATGAGCAGCATCCTTTGCCCAATCCTCTACTGACACGTTACCAAAAGCCAATTTTTTTTTCAGTTTATCTTGGAACTGAAAAAACCCAACAAAATAATAAGGCAGCAAATTGGTCCTCTCTGTTTTCAGTCCCACTGAACTGGGTCATTTTCAGGAAACGGCCTATTACCTAAAACAATTATGGCTGTTGTCACATCTCCAATGAGTTTAGTTTGGTTTTTAGTGTCTGCTGGGAAAACTTTAACTGGCACAGCTGCTGTGTTTAGGGCCACTTCATAGCTGGGTGTTCCTTTGGGGCTTTTTATTCACYGGTTTACACTCTTGACAGTGCTGCACCAAAGTACCTGAGCACATACTGGCTTTGAGCTGGTAAATTGTCCCATTGTCTTTTTCTCTCCCTACTTCCCATGGGGCAACACACCTTCTGAAAGTTCAGCCATAGTCTATGGGCTGCAGTAGATTTTATCTTCTATGCCCTGTAGCTGATGAGCACCAATTCACTTCAAGGACTAACATTAGGCATAAAATAGTGCCTCAGATATATATGGGCAATTTCTGGAAYTCTATTGAACTGCTTCTGCTCAGCCGATGTGGCAGCAGCACTKCTTATATTCCAGATTATGTATGCAATTTTCCTAAGGTAAAATATCCCTTTCCAAAAGTTTTCATTAACAGTCTCTATTTCCTACATAATTAGATGACAGCATTTAACTGTGATTAATTTAGAGTTACAGTGCATTTAGGGATTAAAAATGCTGCCCTTACCATTCTGTCTCGGGGAAGAAATACGAAGGGAGAACTGGAGTTGATTTCCCCATGTGATGAAGACACACGATATCATTCTCGGCAGAACGGAGCATCTCCCCATGGTGGTCTGATAACCATGGTAATTAGGTATTCAATCACACACAGAGAAACATCAGCCAAACAAATGCATGTCTGCTAAGGGAAATAACCCATGCAAAGATTATGTGTTTGCTGAACCAAAAGTAAAACGTATAATGAAAGCTCTTAAGACTCTGGAGCCTAACTCTTGCCCAACAAACTGCCTATTTTCCTGCATAATTATTATTCAGAGCCATTTCTACTGCACCACACTGAGTGCCATCATGTCCAAAGGTCTGACTCTGAAAGGAGCCTTTCACTCATGCTCATGGATTTGAGGTAAGGTTTTATGAAATGAGGGTGGCCCCTCTGCTAATCTGTGGCTCTTCATGCCTGTGAGGTCTAATTACACTCAAGTTCAGCAGTGATGCTGGGACACCACAGAAAGCCCTGCTATAACCTCTTCCATCCCAATACTCACAAAAACCAACAGCCAGGCCATCCAGAGGAGAGACACATTGTCTGGAACCAGCCATGAAGCAAAATAAAAATACCAGGCTTTGTTCTCCACTTCTGTATTTCAGACTGGAAGTTTTTGAAGGAGATGATTGTGTGGGCCAGTGGGGCAAACCCATCTGCCATCATGTGCATACTGTTCACCCTGCCATCACAGAAGGAAAAATACAGCATGAAAAGATGATTATGTTTGCGTCATGCACTCTGTGATAACTGACCTTACCTACCATATAAAGTTTCAAGAGGAAATATTAAATTAATCCTGCCACCAAATCATTCCAGTTTCCTTTCTATACAGTGACTAAGAGCAACATTAATATATGCACGTGCACTCTATAGAATTTTATTATGTCAGGGAAAATGTCAGYCCATCTGTCAAATTAATCCAGCCTGCCTGAAACACTGTTGAAACAGGAGATGAGCACTGTCTCTTTGGGAAGTATTGCTGGAGACCAGCTGGTGGCTGGTAGCTGGTAACAGTGAGAGAAGCACAACTCCACAGCAGGAACCCACGTGCAGCTTCCATGCCAGCCCCAGCCAATCTGCCTCTGCTGCTGTCCTCTTGCCCYTGGCCAGTCCCCACCATAAGCCTGGAGCTCACACACCCACAGAAGGAGCCATTGCCTGTCACAGAAGGGCCAGAAAGAAAATACAAGATTAGGAAAACTGGTCTGGCTTCAGTCAGGTCACTTACCCAACACATCCCATGACTGCACAAGCGCTGGGGTCATTGAAAAGGCATAGTTTAGGATGACGGGAGGAAGGTGGTGCTGCCAGCTCTTTTGACTGCAGCCTGCAATTAGAGTCACTAAAGCTGACTGTGAAACTACAGGGTATTTTGATTTCCCTCCAATGCTTGTAGAGGGGAGAAGGATGATGACAGTCTTAAAGTACAAAAAGTGCCTTGTTTTTGTGAAGGATCACAATGAGTTACCAATAGGCAGACTTAAAAGGTTCTATGGACATGATGTGGAGAAATGGCTGGTAAAGATAAAAGGTCCACAGACTGAGGAGTTGCAAGTCACAGTGCAGAATCATCCCTCATCCACAGAGATCCTACATGAGGCCAGACAAGCTGTTCAAACCCGATATTCACATGTGGCCCTTGTTAGTTTGTTCTCAATTTCCCTGGTGCCTGACACAGGCCACAGGGCCAGTCACATGGCTGCAATTGAAGCCAATATTTCCAAAGCTCTCTGTGTGTTGAGGAGCTGCTGTAACCATGGTGAAAAACACAGGGAGGATGCAGGGGTGCAGTTGCCACAAGGTTTCTGCAGCTGATGATGAGACAAGATTCGGGTGTGCTAAGGAGTGTAGCTCCATCTCCATGCAGAGCAGCTCTACATGAGTGACTTCTTGTCAGTCACCATCTCTCAAGATTGGTCTGAAAATGCGTGTTTTATTTTCTTCTCCTGTCCAGAGTCAGAAATTCAGAGGTGACCCCAGTGCCTGCTTGAGACCCCAGTGCACCAAATCCCCAGCAATTCTGGGTCACAGCACCAGGAAAGCCCATTTCTGCTTTACCTCAGGTTCTGCCACAGCCAAGGAAGGATAAAAATCAGCCGCTGCTGCACAGGTTCCCCATTGCTCAGGGGTATAATGGATTAAGTAGTGAATGCATTAAATGATCCCTAACTATAATTAGCTCCCTCTGTGCTTGTAACGCTACAGCCTCATACAAATGGTTTCTAATGACACATGCAGTGTCTAGGAACAGGGTRATAGCTATTTAAACAGTTGCTGATCCCTGAGATGGTACATGACAGTGTATTTTACAATTATTGAGAAACTTTGGACATTTTTTTAAAAGTGCTCTGGGCATTGACCTAGAGAAAAGCTTGGTTAGATGAGAGCAGAGAGGRTGCCCTTTCCCTAATGGTAACAGATAGATAATGATCTAGTTGTCAGGCATTACTGCTGCCCCAGTCTCGATTGTCCCCGTTACCACTCTTTCCCCTCAGTGTGATTAGCAAAACAGATAGCCAGCTCCCAAACCATGCACAGCACAGGCACTCAAGGAGAGTCAAGACTGTCTTCTGAAAAATGCTCTTATATATACAGTTCTCAGTAACTACACCCACATATGTAATGTTCAGGCATAAAATCTTGCTCATTTTGTACTGCATCATCAGCTCATCAGTGAGTAAAGACCTGTCAAATGTACTGAGGCAGAAAGGCTGCTGGCCACGCTGGGCAGCTGGAGCCTCTGTGCATGGACCACGTTGCTGAAGCCTACGGTTTCAAAATTCAAGATGCTGTGACTGTTTTTAAGTAATAATAATCTCTTTTGATCTTGTTCCTCGAGCTAAGGATAATAATGAGATTTTTATTCAAGAACAGCCTTTCGGCTCAAGAAACATGGAAAATCGCTGCTCTTRTGAATTACGAAGCCCAAAAGCAAAAGCTCAAAATAAAACAAGTTTGCAACTTCAGCTACTCCAGTAATAACCAGCTAACACACTGYAGATATTTTACTCACCAAAAATAAGCAGACAGTTTGCCACAGTTTCTGAAAAGCACATTGTGCCAAAAGAAACATTCATTTCTTTTATGAGATGAAAATTGTACTCTGTTAGAAATTTGCTTTTAATGAAGATAGTGTGTCATAACACTTTTCACCTGACCTTGAAATGACAACATGCCTTATTCACTTTGGTGATCAGGTTTCACTTCACAGGAAATGGAGAATAAATTTAATTTTGTCTTTTATAAGCACCTGCACTCACACATCCATGCTAATTTAAATGTGATTTGTTGCTATTTGAATACTACAGGTCTGCCTCAGCACACAGAGCTGCTGCAGCAAAGCCTGATCTGCCCACTGAAGGCAAGACAGCATGAATGATAGAGGGCAAAACTGGACTCCTTCAGCCACCCAGTTCTAGGAGCTGACACCTGAGCCAGTAACTGAGGTTTTCTACCTCAGTTCCTCAGCTTCCTAATTTACAGCCACATGGAGCCTCAGTCAGAYAGGGAGTGAATGTATACTGCTGCAAAGCCATACTAAAACCTGCTTCACTGTAAGGAAGACATAAATACATTTCATTTGAGCTCTTTGCTCAAAGCAATATCAGAGTGAGGAGCAGAATTGCAGGTTTTCAGGTAAGCAGTATTTCTCCATTTTCAATTTGGAGGGTTCAAGATTGTGGTGAAGAACCGATCAGCAGTGCAAGAAAGCCAAACRGGGGATGAATCAAATATTCTAGTAAATTTGTCTAACTTGATATGAAATATACTGGAGAGGCATAAATGTGGGTGACAGTAGCATCACTGAGCAGCAGAAAAGAGAGATAACATGCATACTCCTAGCTTTTATGATTGTAAATCTGGATTGGTTTAAAACAAGCTTCATGGCCTTTACCTAGTGTATCTTTGACTGCAAAGCTTCTAAGCCAGATCTAATATTAATCTTAAAAAGCATGATCATTTTAACTAAATTGTGGKGAGATTGCTCAAATTTCTCTCTGAAGTGGTCCTTGCTGGTTATGATCAGATAATGCCCGTTGGTTCCCTGCTTTAATTACTGGATTTGTCAGAGCAAATTGATCATGTTCCACCAGTTACTGGGATAATGAAGAGTCATAGAGGTAACTTGTTAAATGTATGAACTGAATCACATCAAAAATTATACACAGGAGGATTTCCAAGACTTAGTAAGGTACAGTTCTGTCTTTTTTCTGGTTTTTGTTTGTTTTAATGTGTTGATTTCACCCTGTATGTTYCATGTAGCACTGTTTCATTTTAGAGATGCCGTTTCTAGGACAAGAAAACAGTAGTCTGCCTAGCACTTTATGAAGTTGCTTTAATGTATTTTCTCACATGGAATTGGTTAGAATCTGGAAGAGTGGTTCTCACCTGAAATGCTGAAGACACACAGAGGCACACCTCTTGCCTGACTTGAGATATCCAGATCTGAACTAGTCACTTGGGGCTGCCTTTTGTATCAATGGAAAGAAATAATGCCAAAAGAGWAAATAATTTATCTTAGAGACCTCAATTGTGGGTAGATATATTATGCCTGAGAGGAACTTATTTCTCTCCTTTGGTGATAAAGGGGCCTTAGGAGGACTGGCTCCAATTTATGCATCTAACTTCCCAATACCTGAAGTTAGATGAGATGGTATTCATCCTTGGTTACCATTCTTTTAGGTTAAAACACCACCAAGAAATGTTGTCTTGAATCCACTGTGGAGAGATCCAAACTGAGACAAGAAACCATTCCAGAGACAAGTCTACCTAGTTCAAATCGATATAGAATGGAAAGCTAAATCACTGCCTTCTCTCAATATCTGTGCTTTCCATTTTTCTTCTGCCCTTTGAGAAACAGTGTTTAACAATTTAAGTCAGTTTTATGCCATTATGAAGCTTGAGTAAAAAAAAAAAAAAACACAGCAAAATAACCCCATCCCCCCAAAAAGGAAATAACTTCCAAAAAAACCCAAACCAAAACATTTATACAGTATAAAGTATAAAACTTTATACTTTGATGACTCCAAGGGAATAAAAGCACATTCAGGGAACAATCTGTCAGGTTATGGGAGCATCAGGTCCTAAGATCTGTAACTAAATCTAAMATCTTTTGGCTTTCATGAAAGCAGAAAATGGCATCTTTGTTTCATGAGCCTGAGACACTGATTAGCTCAGATTAATGAAGATAATATATAGATATGGTTCTACTTTCTGAAAGGTTAAGAATAGTTCACAGTTTTGCAAAATCTAAGCCTAAACTCCCTTCAGCTCTTTAAATGTGTGCTTACTACTCTCGAAGATTAGCAGATAAGCACAATTGTCTTCTTCAGTGAAGGAGGCTGAACAGAGTAAAATAAATAATTATCAAAATTAGGTGTAAACGACAGGAAAGGATGAAATTAAACATTTTAGTRTGGTTATCTGGGTCAGACTGGGCACATTAGCAAATCCTCATCTCCTCTCACTACTATGCTTTCCGAAACATACAACATTTTCTACAGCTACAAAAGGTTTAACTGGAAGCATTTGTTCCAACAAATCAATTAAAACTAAACATGTTATTTTTGTAAAGCCTTAAGGAGATTTCTGCAAATATGGCATCTGAATACACCAGCAATTTTACTGCTCAGCCTGGCCCCGCAGACCGATTGACAAGCTGCAAGGATGAAGACTTCATACAGGTGAAATCCTACCTCTCGGTCCTTTACAGCCTAATCTTCCTGGTGTGCTTCCCAGGGAATATTGTGACAATTTTTGTTTACTGTGTTAAGATGAGGCCCTGGAAAAGCAGCACCATCATTATGTTAAACCTGGCTATCACTGACCTATTRTACGTAGTCACGCTTCCTTTCTTTATACACTACTATGCTAATGGAAATAACTGGATTTTTGGAGACTTCATGTGCAAGTTTATTCAGTTTTGTTTCTACTTCAACATGTACAGTGGTATTATCTTCCTGAGCTGCTTCAGCATCTTCCGCTTTTTGGTAGTTGTGCACCCAATGAAATGCCTTTTCYTGCGGAAGCGAAGGTGGGCAGTGGTGATTTGTGCAGCCATTTGGGTGATTTCCCTGGTGGCCCTCAGCCCCTTGGCCTTCCTGATTGCCCCACATCACAGCCAGAATAGGACGATCTGCCCAGACCTGGCTGCTGCTGAGGACTTTGACACCAGTCGCTGGTACAACTGGGTGCTGACGGTGTTTGCCTTCTTCGTGCCCTTGCTGACGGTGACTCTGTGCTACGTGCTCATCATTGGCATCTTGGCCACCGGGCCGCACACACAGGCTTGCTACAAACAAAAGGCTCGCAGACTCACTGTTCTCCTCCTGGCAGTCTTCTATGTCTGCTTCCTGCCCTTCCATGTCTTTCGAGGGATTCGCCTGGAGCTCCGAGTACAACCCGTTAGCTGCCACTTGAAGAGAACCATCCATTTTATGTTTATTATAACAAAACCATTAGCAGCGTTAAATACTTTTGGAAATTTACTGCTCTATGTAGTGTCAGGAGATAACTTCCAGCAGGCGATCCTCTCGCTCTTCAAGTTTTGGACAAACAAGAGTGTGAAGTAGAAGAGATTGATGCCATTCAACATTTACAGAGGAAGGACCAAAACCTGCCCTCAACCAGCCAGGAACAATCTCCCAGCCATCAGAGTACTCAGGTTAACCCAGCCAGTGCCAAAGGAGATGTAATCTGTTCTGAGTTAAAAATTGATTGTCAAAGGAGAAAATTAATGATTAAAAATAAAAAGTTTAAAATAAAATACTAATAAATGAAGTGTGAAACTTCTCAGAAATGTTTATGCATTTTCTTCCTGAATCTGTGGTAGCTCTTTTGGAGAATGGCCAGTTTCAGAAAAAAATACTAGTTTATTAGTGGCAGATACAGATTYAGGATGGGAATAATCTTAAGTTAATCTTACCAATTTAAAAACTAAACCCCTAGTCTAAACTAGGGGACCTGTCTTTGATTTTCTTCTTAAGCCATGGAAAGGGGTAAGACCCTCTTCTTGGGCCTGTAGGAGGTTCATCTCACCTCCCTGGAGACACTGGTAGGTGCATGTATGTAGCTAATCACCTTGTCCTCATTTTATAATTTTCTATTATAATGGAAAGAAATAAGCAGTTTTAGAGTGTGATTCACTGAATTATTCTTGCTGTCTGCACTTGGACAAGATGAATCATGACCTAGAAGTGCCTGTTTCTCTCCACTGACCGTAACAGGTAAGTAGATCAGACACAGACTCAAATGCTCGTGCCTGCTTTTAAAGAGCTGGGGTGCAGCTCCAGTGTGACTGGGACAGATCACTTTCCAGAGGTGGCTGAAAGTGTGGCTCACACAGTAAGACCCYGTTCAGTGCCTTTAGTGACTGCCTGAATAGCAGTGGTGGGGTAATACAAGATTGCTACTTATAAGAGTTTTCCACACTACTGATACAGAATCCACAGAATCATAGAGCAGTTTTTCTTGGAAGGGACCTTTAAAGGTCCTCAAGTCCAGTCCCCCTGTGATRGGYAGGGACATCTTCAACTAGACTAGATTGCTCAGTGCCAYATCCAGCCTAATCCTGAATGCCTTCACAGATCTGGCATCCACCACCTCTTTGGGCAACCTGTGACAGARTTAYACCACCCTCATTGTAAAAAATTTCTTCCTCATGTCTAGTCCGAAACTTCCCTCATATAGTTTTAAACCATTACTCCTTTCCCTATTGATAAAGGCCTCATTAAAAAGTATCTCCCCATTTWTCTTGTAAGCCYCCTTTAAGCACTGAAAGGCTGCAATCAAGTCTTCTTGGAGSTTTTTCTACTACAGGTTGAACAATCCCRATTTTCTCAGCCTTTCCTCATAGRAGRGGTGTTCAAGCCCTCTGATCTTCTTTGTGGCCTACATCTGGATTCTCTCCAATGTTCTTATGTTGGGGCCCCAGACCTGGACAGAGCMYRCCAGGTRGGACCTCATGAGAGTGGAGCAGAGGGGCAGAATCCCCTCCCTCACCCTGCTTTGGATGCAGCCCTGGATAGGGCTGGCTGTGAGCATGCTGTGCTGGCTTSTTTGTCATTCACCAGTACCACCAAGTCCTTCTCCACAATTCATAGACAAYTGGAAATCATTTTTGACCATTTCATTACTCAGTGAAGCTCTGCTTGGTCACACCAAGTAAGGAACAGCTTTGGGTAATAACATATATGACAGGCAATATGGGCTGTCTCATGGGGGAAAAAATAGACTTGTAGGAAAGTGTGAGTCCAATACTTGAAGATATATCTAGAGAGGTTCCAGTACCAGCTGAGGTATCCCGGCCAACGGCAATACAAAAATATTAGAGCAACATAATATTCAGAACCCGAAAGTATGATCACAGAGTGAATCCTCCAATACATTTTTATAACAGCCTTATTTCATGTTTCATTACTTTTGCTCTCTAGTCCAAAATGTCCATTAATCAATGGGAACATGTGCTGCCTCAAGGCTCTCATGTAACCCTTCTCCTTATCCAACCCCTCTATGCACAGCCTGGTCTACAAGTGACCACAGACCAAGAGCAGTGGAGCATCATTCCCATTAAGCACATGCCTGAGTGACTGGCAGACAGCCTGTGACTCCCCTGTGGCACAGGGAGCCCATTTGCTGCCTATCTCATGGCCAGCTTGGGAAGAATAGCAAATAGAAAGCAACAGGCTTGTCAGGCACACAGAGGCTTTGTAGACCAACCCACAAAACCAAGTCAGACGGTTACATGTGGTTTAGAAGTGTAACCACTTAAGGATGGACATACAAAATGCTCTTTGGTCTTGCATCAGAGGTGGAGKACAAGAAGTTTATGACAATTTATCAACTGTGCCCATTACCAAGGAGTAAATCTGAACCTCAGTTTATCATACCATTATATAAATACTGTATTGGAAAACTATGACTGCCAGTAACCTTTCTTCTTCTATGTGTACAAATTCAATGCAAATAATCACCTAGAACATCCCCACAGATGTTCAGATTTCCACTTTAWAAAACCACCTACCACCATCAACCACAGTGACTGCTCATGGGTTTGCATATGCAAACCCTGAGGGATGGAGACAGGGATGACTTAACTTGAAAGCAAGCACATGCACTAGGTTGAGAACATTAGCCACAGGCATTAGCACAAATTGGCCACAGGCATTAGCACAGGCATTCAGGCATCAGCCACAAATTATGCTGAAATTTTGAATCTCTTGTCTAAAGTATGACAGGGACRGTGAAAACACCAAAATAAAGTATTATAATAGTTTGGRTTGAAAGGGACATTTAGAGGCYATCTGGTCTAACCTGTCATGAACAGGGACACCTTCCACTAGAYCAGGTCCACATCCTTCTTATGCTGGGAGTCCCAGATTGGCTGGAGGCAGCACTCCAGGTGAGGTCTCATGAGAGTGGAATAGAGGGGGAGAATCACCTCACTCTCCCTGCTGGTCTTTTTTGATGCAGCCCAGGATATATTTTGGTTTCTGGACTACCAGCTCACATTGCTGGGTCATGTCTAGCCTCTCAACAAACAGTGCCCCTGAATCTTTCTCAGCAGGGCTGCTCTCARTACCATCCTCCARCCTGTATTGATGGAGGCTGCCCTACCCAGGTGCAGCATCTYGTGCTTGGCCTTGTTGAAACTTTGAGCTTTCCATAGACGCACTTTTTGACACTAAATAAATCATGGTTTCATATGGTAGCAGAAAATGAGTGTGTTAGGGATTTCTGGATTTCACATAATTCTACTGGGGGARGTAGAGWGGACAATCACACCAGTTTGCAGCAYTTATTCTCATGGCTGCATGTCACAACCACAACAAAAGCTTTTGCTCCCACTGATCTTCAGAAGTGACAGAGAGGGATGGGGGTTCAAGAGATGTTCTTGTGACTTGCTTTTCATGTTGCCTCAATCCATTTCCAAAGACAGCATCCCTCCTTCCCYATCCAGCTATGACCTCATGTTGGAGATCAAGTCCTGGACTTTAGGCACAGAGATGCTGATGTTTTGGAGAGCCATGTGGAAGGTGGACATGTAGCACTAGGAAGGGTGGCATGTAGGGAAATGCCAGAATTCATCAGTTCTTGGGGGTTCCTGGGGATGTCCCCTAGGGGGAAGATGTAGAGGTTCAAGAGCTTCGTCTTACCTGCCCTTCTTTTTACCTGTGATGGAGAAATGAGCCTATAGCAGGGAAGTGTTTTCTTTCTCACTCCTATCTCAAAAAGAAGTCCAACAACAGCAAAATCTTTTCCTTACACATATTAAAATGTGCATGTGGAAAACCAGGCTGATTAAGGTCTTTGGGGGCTTCCCTGGAAGGGGCTGATACTGCTGTGCAGCTCAGCTGGGCTTGRGGACATCCTGATGTTGTGGTTTGAGCACAAGAGTGAGGGACAGCCTGGCTGAGGGACAGTCCACAATAAAAAGCCAGGATGGTGTTGCTGATTCACYGATAAATCATTGCCAGACAAGCACAAAGACTTTTTCTKATCCTGGAGCTGAACGACCCTCTCATGTAATCAGAGAAAGTCACTGCATCTCCCCCWAATTATTTCCCCTGCCACATTTTATCCTCTTAGAATTACAAGCTCTTTGGGGCAGATGTCWTAGTGAGTATTTGCACAGCAGGACCTGAATCCCGAATGGGCCCTCCTGGCATTATGAAAATTCAATCAAGGGTTTCAGCCATAAAAATGTAAACGATGCAGCTACTTATCATTTGTGCGTATAGAGACACATAAACACACACATGCAGATACAAATGCATGGGGAAGCAGTTGCCTAATGCAAAAATACAACTCTTTTAAAGTGACAACACTATGGTGTGCCTAAGCTTCTTCCTCTGGATATGAATACACATTTCACTTGTCCCTTTTGTCTCCTGTAGAATAAAAGTAGTGTGACACTGAGGACATAAGTCAGCTGAACAGAAATCCCTTTACAGGACAAAAAGCAATTGCTACAAAAGTAATTGCAGCAATGCACAAAACCTTCTGAAGCAGTTTTCAAAAGTTTTGTATTTTTCAGGCATGGTTTTCTCCTCTATACAAGTTAATAAGATTTTACTGCTGATTTGAAGACCATTCTCTAAGTATGCTTTTTATTTATACTTAATATCAATAGCACCTAAAGCTAAATAGCTTTTTTCTTTTCCCCCATGGAAACTGGCTGTATTTTCTTGTGTGATGAATTATAATGTTCTGTACTAAAATGGATTTGGATGTGTATTCAAGGGCAGACTATTCAAGTCTGGGGTATTTGCTTGTGTAAATTTTTATGTACATTTTGCTGTTAATATATTGGTATTTCAAGATTATTGCTCATTTCTCCACTGCAAAATTGAGTGTGTCTCACCAACCCGGCAGCTTAGTCTTATTCACACACCCAGAACACAAAGAATAGTCTCATTTGACCTCRTTTAAATATATAATTTACATTACATTGAGCTACATTGTCCTCTTAAGGTGACTATTTTTTGCCCTCTGTACTATAAAGGACTTGGCTTTTTCTCCTCTGGGGAAAGAAATGAAAGTGTCTGTCTATTATCCCTTTCTGTTTTACTTTACATTTTCTTTTTTTTTTTTTT
>NW_026623293.1:2139190-2334537 GCF_030028575.1 Malurus melanocephalus
GTCCTCAACCAACTCCAGATAACACAGAGGCCAAGCTCTGAGGAGCTGTCTGGGGTGTTTTTGTAGTCAGCTGGCAGAAATGGGAGCTTGGAGGGACCAATTATCCCCCACCAGGTGTGTCAGATGAACTGTGCCTTAGAAGTGCCTSCATGGGGATTCAATGGCATTCCTGCTTCTGATTTCAATGCCAAGGCTTTGCCATGATGTTCATGGTCCGCTGTGTCACATCTGTAGGTTGATTGTTATTTCTTATGAAAAGTTTGGCAAAAAGAAAAKGTGTAGGTTTTGATATTATGACAGTTTTTAGAAGTATATCTGCAGGGCACTACAGTGAATTTTTAAAATGTTCTCTGGATCACCATTTTCAGGTAACCTAGTTTAGGAAATCTGGATTCTATTTAAGTGTCTTGCTAAGTGAGAGGCTACAGTTACACAGTAAAGAATATAAAACATCCTATATTTGTCCTCTATGGGTATCCTGTATATTGAGATAATATATAATGGAACACACAGAACTGTGAAGAAATAAAAATAAATGTAAAACTTTTAAGGACAAGAGTCAGCTCARATATGGAGTACATGTGAGTTGGGGTGCTCCAGGCGCTGCCCTCATCCCCAGCCTTCAGGGAGCATCCCATTATCCCCCTGCACATGCACAGGGAATACACCACAACTAAAGGGTTGATTSCCTTGTGCAAGCCAGGCGCTGACAGGACTGCTGCAAGGGGGAGTAAGGTCAGGGCAAGGCAGGGGACTGTGCTAGGATTTGCTTTGGACGTCAGGGACATGCAAGAACAGAATTGGTAAGGATGACTGGAGCCCTTCTTACAGCTAAAAAGAAAGAGCCTGCTAAGTTATATGGAAAAAAAGCCGGGGGCGGGGGGGGGGTGTGAAAAGCTTGTAGGATTTGAAAATTGTATGAAAAATTATTAAAAAACAAAATAAAATAGACAAGAGGATATCCCAAGGAAAAAAGAGAAAGACTGCTACGTGTCAACACAGGTGCAGGTACACAAACACACAGWGGCATGAAGTGAAGCTGTTGAGAGGATTGTTACGCCTAAGTCTGGTTTGTACACATTTGAAGTGTCCCTGCTCTGCACTCCTCCAAACTTTTTTAATTCACTGGAGAACTTTTCTGAATGGCCCTTYGAGTAGCTTGTCCAAAAAGGATTTCTCATTAGACACCTTTAATTTGCCATAGCTCTGAGACGGGACACACTGTGACTGACACACTAAATGGGTTATTAAAAAAAATATTAAGGAAATTCAGAAATACAATTTATGGTAGATTCCTCCCTGTAATGTAACCAAACTATTAAATTTCTTCATGAAAGTTCTGAAGCACATAATTTTCAGTACTGAAATTGAGGGGCTGCCAAGTGCCTGAGAAATATGGGTGACAGGGAGATTAAAGTGAGTGGCAGCCCGCAGGATGACAGCTGCTGGAGAGATATCTTCACCACCTGTGGAACCTGCTCCTGCTCTGACAAGCATTAATGCTCATTCCTAATGCTTAGTAATCTCTAGGCTACATGTATAGTTAAAAACTGACACAGCTGAAAATGTGTCTCARCTGTAGCCAAGCAATGCCCACATCAAAGAATACGGCACAAAAATATCCTTCATGTACTCARTTGTGTACATAATAGCTTAACCAAACACTGTGAGATGAACGGGGTGGAGAGAGGTATTGAGGGATGGATGTGGCTTATTCCTCTGAACTCCTGAAGATTTTGCTGTCTCTTGTTGTCCCAGCTGTTTTTATACWGTCCATTTAATATTACCTTAGTTCTTTAAAATTCACAGAGACATACCTACCACCACAGCAACAACAAATTAGGAGGAGATTAGAGAGCCCCTTATCCACTCACAGGATCCRTGTTTAAATAAGCTGCCCTAGCTTCTCATAATCTAAGTTTATTCAGACACCCAAAAGGGCTCATAAATACAGGTTTTTTTCTGATAATTTTTCCCAACCTGTTTATAGTGTTGTTTCCTTAAGAGAATTGTGCTTTTCTTCTACCCCAGGTACTCTTGAGAGATCACAAACTGGACAGAGCCTTCCCTAATTCAGCCCAGCAGATCATGGGATTCCTTGTAATGACACAAGGAAATCCATCTGCTGAGGATGGGACCTAAAASGTGCCTACAGCTCAGAGGATGGAAAATCAACAGCCAAAACCTTATACCCCTCCAACAGCAAGAGGGAAAAGGCATCATCATCTCTCCCTTCCCTGCAAAATTCTTGTATTGGGAACCTCTTCTTTTTCCCCAGAGCCCCTTATTTCCAGATTTACCTTCATCTTGCTTGCATACCTATGTGATACCTTTTATTTCTCTTTTAAGATGAATATTCATTTATTATTCAGCTCTCATTTCCAAAGCACTGGTCATTTGTCACGAAGTAAACACGTCTGTAAATATTGCCACATGGCTGTCACCCCCACTTGTCTGGTAGGAGGTTTTCTGGCACAGAGTAATGACACTGGAGCTGGCTGGGGCCACCACAGCCAGCCCTTGCCTCACCAGTGAGACAGTGGTTTTGGGTATAACTGCTCTCTGGCTGACAAGGTTGATTGAAAAAGAACCAGAGCAGTGATGAATACCAGTGCAGGGTAATTCACAGCTAGTGCCAGCATCCTTGTTCATCCCTGTAAATAGCTTCACCAGGACTGCTCCTCCAGGCGCTTTCCAATCACCAGAGGCACCRGTTATCAGAAGATGTGCTTCTCAGATGTGTGGAAAGCACCATGCCAGAAGCATCCTCACAGCAAGAGCTTATTTACCTTATTCTAGGCAGATAAATGTTTTGTTAAATCTGGCTGCAGCTGTCATGGGATAATTAATGCATGTATCTTCTACCCATGACTTATTTGAATAAGTACCTGTGTCTGCCCCCAAAATGGCACATCAGTCACATAGTTTTGTCACCCAGAGATAAAYGAACTTTGCCTTCAAATTCATGATTCATGCACTACCCTAGAAAACCAAATGCTAAGTTTAATTAGCTCCAGGACTAATTACTTAATTTTATTTTTGAAAAAAATTATCCTCTAAAGCATTCCTAGCCAAGCATTTGTGAGACTACTGCTCATCTGAAAGGTACTAATGAGCCACCAGCAGAAGATAAAGTCAACWGCAGATCCAGTGCCTGGGCACAACCTCCCTCCAGCACAATATATACACGATCATGTAATGACTAAAAAATAAGGCAATTACATTTATTGAATGCTTTTATTTTATCAACCTTAATAGAACCCAAGAGMTGTTGAAACTTAGTAAGCCTCAACTTCTAAGTAGTCCAGAGCAAAAAGTACACTAGAATCAAGTTTGTTTGCTCAGTTCAGGAATTAATATCTAAGTACACTGGAAGTGGTGTTTTTATCTGGTATTTTTTAATTAATTGCTATTTTAATTGGCATTTCAGTGCTATGCAAACTCCTAAAACAGCTCACTGCAGGCTCTTTCTGAGGTGGTGGACACCTCTGACGAGTTACAGTTTTCCTTCCTTTTGACCTGAACATTTAGGCTGAAGCATGAGCTGTCTCTATAGTGTCTGGAGGGCAACCCTGTGAACATTTCCAAATTCACCTGACTCCAGACRCTGGGGCTGAGGAGCAACCAGCAAACCTCTGGTTCCCAGGATTCCCCACTAAGCCTAGAAGGAGTATCCTGCACTCGGGTTTGTGCAGAGGTGACAGTGTCAGAGAGAAGCCCTACACCAGCAGCTTGCAGAAAAGCAGAAAATATCCTCCACCGATGYTGAGAGATCAGCTGGCCCTAAGATGCAAACACCTGCACAGTGCTTGAGGTAAGCTGCCATTTACAGACCTGATCCCACCCAGCTCCGATCGGAGCACAGACCTTGCCAGCAGAGAGGCACAAAGCCTCAGAKCAAGGCTGGGAGCACAATAGTTCTCAGCAGAGTATTTCTTGCAGCCTGTAGCATACAGTAACATGTTAATGCAGCCTGTAGCATTATATTAACATTAACAGACAAGGAGAGTCAGTGAATTCACGTGTCCACAATAAAATCCTGGTTTCACTCCTAGATTGTTTGCTGGGATCACTTTTTGTCAAGTAATAAACATTGCTCTAATTAAAGACAGCGGCTCCAGTCCTGAGCTGCACCCTGAGCACCCCAAACTTATTGCAAGCAGCCACCAGGTAGGTGTTTATTTGCTGCATAATGCACTTGTATATACCTGCACATTTATATCAACATCCCATTATTTAAATTGTAAAAATCTGTTTAAATTCCTTTCAAAAGTGAGCAGTACAACAAAACAGAGCACAAGGAAAAAAGCAGATTCAGCTCATGCTGGCTTCATGTGTAMGCAGCCTGAACCAACACRATGCAAGAGCTAGAGCATTTTTATCCCATGGGATGTTCAGCTACAGACCGGACTCTGCCAGTTGTGAATAGTTTTTACCTCTCAGCTCTTTAGGCCTGTGAAAATTGTATAGTTTGTACATATATATATGTGCATATATATGTATATATATAGACTAACCCAGAGCCAGGGCATTTTAGGTGAAGGTGCAGTCCCTGTCTGAAAGATAAGAAATATCAGCAATAAATTATTGCCGCAACTAATGAACACACAACAAAATATCCCTCTCTTCATCTCCTTTTGCCATTCTGCTCCTCACTGTCATTCCCATCACCTCCTTGTGATCTTTCTTCTCAAGTCACAGACATTTTGAACATTTATTTAGCCTGCAGAGAATTGGAGCATAACAACATGAGAAGGAACACCACTGCTTTTATGGTCAGTCATTCAGTTCCTTGAATCATCAGGATAAACTACGCGTCCTTGAAGAGTGTTCATCCACTTGAGAATTGGATTACAGTCTCATAAAACAGCACAGTGCTCCTATTATCACCTAAATAAAACTGCCATAATTCTGGAACAAATAGGTGGAAGTAGTCAGCCACCAAGTATCCAGTGTTGAAGCGAAGAATAATAAGCTGACATACAGTTCTCAAGAAATTCCTCACAAGGAGGCAGATTTAATGCCCTGAACACCAGGCTTTTACACTCACAAAAACATACACTCATCTTTTATATCACTGGCTTATCCAAGGCACTGAGGGCTTAAAGACAGGATCCAGGTGCAATGCTTTCTGAATAGCTGATGATGACAAAGCATCCACCACATTATCCTCTCTCACAAGAGAGTACCCAACAAGTTTCTCAGCATTTATAAATGAGGAAAGGAGATGGTTTTGTTGCAGTTGCCCAAGATTTTACCTGTCTCAATACAAAATCCTGGTTGATTAAAAACTTCTCACTGCAGGTTTCTGCAGCTTATGGTTGAAAAATGAGCTGGTGAAAGGTAAGTTCTTCCACTGTGTCAGCTGGACYCTGCTTGGTGGCTGAGCCACTAATCAACTCATTTTAACTTCTTCATATACCTATAAAAGTGGACAGGCTCATTTTTGCAAAAATCTTTGCCGAAGTACCTACAGACAGTGGTTATGTAATGCGCTGTCACTATTTTTTGTCATCTGGATACAGAGATGGAAATGTTCTCCCCATAGCCATCATGGGGRACAATGCATTTACAAAATAAGGATGAAAACTCATTTGAAACATCAGGCCATTCTCTTTTTTAGAAATGCTCACACAGCTGTTTCACAAGGATCATTAGGAAAGACTTACCTTCAGGAGCAGGCAGTGGTAGAAAAATATTTAAGACCTAGTTATCACTGCTCACAAGCTCCTACCTCCAGCATCCAAGAGCTTGGGAAGAGGCAGGCTTCCCTCACAAGGAAAACCTTGGCCAACAGGCACCAACAGGGCACACACCAGCTCCTGCCTCCCCTCTGCCCTCTCCCTGCTCCCAGCCCTTTGCTCCTGCTGCTTGCCTTGTGCCAGTGAGTGACAGATCCCCTGTGGGTCATCTTCCCTCACAAAATTGCAGAAAACTATCTTAGAAAGAACCCCAATTTGTGTAGTTTCCTGCTTTTGGAGTCAATTGAAGTAGCTCACCCAGGAGTCTGAATAAAAGGCAAGCCTGTACAAAGCTGACAGAGAGTAGAGGGAGAGGAGCAGGCAAATAGAGGAGCGGGTAATGGGCTAAAGTTTCCCTCCTATCAACTTCAAAAAGCAATGAAGAGCTATGAAACTGGTCCATCTGCCTGCAGAGATTGTGTGTGAGCTCATACAATTCTCAGCTGAAGAATGGGGCTTTCTGCTGGGCACAAGCAGTGACAATCCTGCAATCCTGCAAGTATCCCTACCATTGTTGGGATTGTACCAGCCAGTGGTGTCCACTGGGAGTGCCTACACTTCAAATGGGTGCTGAATGCAGGTTTCAAAACACAGCTACAGGAACAAATGTACTGAGAAACCCCTGATGGTCAACCTGTTTGGCTTTACAAAGAAGGGACTGTGTCAGGCTAGTCTGACTTTAGGTATATCTTCATGATGAAATCAGTGCTAAGAGAAAATTCTTTAATCCAAAGAACAAATGCACATCAAGCACAGCCTCTGGGCAGGGAGCAGAAACTGTATTGATTAAGATTCAAAATGAGGTGCACACACACGCTCAATTCCCCAGTACCCAAGGTGTTTAAATCAGGGCTGGATGCCTTTCTAAAGGCCATGTCACAGCTTAACAAGAACTTACAGGCTCGATGCAGCAGCAGTCTCTTGATATGGTTTTATGGCGTGTAACACACAGTCCCTTCCTGCCTTTAAAATTTCTGGAGGACCAAAATCAACAACAAAAGGTGGATCTGGTTTTTGCACTGTGTCCCCTGCAGCACACTGGGCTACTACAAACCAAGCTGCACTTGCTGCAATGGGCAGCCAGCTCTGCTCCCCAGCAGGGTGAGGGAATTGTTCACAAGCTGCAAAMCATGCACACCTCCATGAGGAATAACAAACCTCTCTCTTTCCCAGCATATGCAAACAGTTCCCATACTCTGGCCAGGATGGTGACTGTCCTTCAGTGCTTTGCAGTCCTCTGGAGTTTCTCCAGTTGGCATAGGTGAGGTCTGATCCTACTTCCAAAGCTGAAGCAATATTTGAGGTGTTGGAGCAAGCAGAGGTGGCTGGCAGGTCACTGTGCTGTGAGACTGCTGGCCTCATATGAGTTACTGTCCAGCAGTCTTCAATTGCCAAAGGGGATGTGGGAGAGTTGGAACAGCTTGGAAGAGGAGAGTGACACCCTAATTGTGAGCCCCATTCTACACATGCTTTCTCCTCCCTGCAGCAAAGGAGGGCCAGCAGAAGGYACTCCCCAATCTAGAGGCCACCCTTCCCTCTGCATCCATTGCAACAATGCCCAAGTGGCATTTTTCCCATGTCATACTTCTCATACTTATCCCCATCCTATTTTAGGACCTGAAGTGCTCAGCTTACCCTTGCAGCTTTTAACACAGCCATGWGAAGCTCTGTCAGCAAGATGCTTTTTCTAAATCATGTTTGCCCCTTTTGCTTGGCAGAGGGGGCTGTGGAAGCAGTGTGGGGTATTATGACATCYGGTGGTCACTCAGGTACATCTCGGCTTCTTCCCAAGATCCCTCTCTCCAAGAGGTGAACACATCTTTCTTTGTGCTGGAGCAAGGCAAGAGCACAGCTGGCTTCCAGGGATAACTCCAAGCAAGCAAACCTCAGCTCATTCCAAAACCTGTCTGTTCAGAAGCATATTTAGCCAGCAAGGCAAGAGCTCACCAGGCAAAGAGCCACCCATGAATCACACCTCAGGAGACAGAGATGCTCTCTGAGAGCATCAACAAAAGCAGACTGATATGCCCTGTGAACACACAGACTCTGGAAGGTTTCTCTCTTTTTTCTCCTTGTCCAGCTCCAGCAGAAGTGGATGGACAAAAGTAGCAGGCTACTAAGAGGGCTTAGGAGCATCAGTAAGCAGGACCCAATGAAGCTGCTGGCTGGAGCAACTGGAGTGACAGGTCTCTTTGATTTCCATGGCTTATTCTGGGGAAGGCATCAGTGCTTAATTGAGCATAAATGAAAGAAGAGCAATCAAAAAGCAAACTTAGGAGCAATGATATCAGGATATATTTAGTTTTCCCCAGGGAGAGACAGTGACATAACCAGAATTATTACTCACTGTTTTGCAGATGAGCTGTTCTTTCAGACCCTGTGAGGTCGTGGTTGCTTTCTCAAGTGCTGAACTCGCTCCACTCCCACTCATGTCAGCAGATTGGCTCACAGATGATTTAAGTCTTTTAACCCAAATTACCTTTTTCTCCCCTCAGCAGTGTTCTTGCCAGGGAGCCATCCTGAAAAGCACAGCAAGAACTAGATTGCTCAGGTTTACRACATATTGGGAAAACTTGTAGTGGGAGCAACAAGGCAGCTACTCCCCATCAAACATCGCACTAAGGACCTGCCTGCTGAGGRGACGTGAATTTCTCAGCTTCTGGGGGGTGATGGGGACCTCAAAAGCCTCTTTCTGGGACTGAAATAGTAATTTTTTAGTGCTCAGTCTTAGCATAAGGCCTTTGTGTTTTGTGAGAGGACGGATACTGAAAACAATGTAATTTTACAAAGAACAGGAAAAATATAAAAAGRTAAAGCTTTCATTTAAACAGATATCCTTGCTTTTGGCACAAAGCTACTATTCGTCTATGCTAGTAGAACACATCTCTCTATACATCCTTTTGAAGCTGAACACTGCTCAACCTGAAAGCCTAAAGCAGMTTGCTCCTCTGGTAGAAGTGGCTGCTGAGGCACACATTTGGCATCAGATCCCCATTGAACTGGAAATGTTTCTGGTAGAAGGAAACTTCACTGGACTGCAGCAAAGGGCACAACACCTGGCCTAAGCACTGGCTCCCTTTGGGACCTGCTCTTTTTGTTTGGGTTTTCTTTCAGCCTGCTGCAYCAGACTGCAGACACTGATTTGTGAGTGGCTTGGACATCTTTCCATCAGCAGCAGCTGCCTCTGAGAAGCCAGGGCACAAAGGTGAATGGCCAGGGGGGGAAGTGGGAAGAAGTTTCTKCTATCCAGTTTTAATCTGCAATTACAAGGCTGTCAGACTCTATCCTGGKTTAGGCAGATTGACTCCCACCTTTCATAAGAGGAGGTGAGGAAATGCCTCTTAAACCCTCTCATCTGTGTCTGGCTGTGATCCTTTTTGGCCCATTGCACTGCAAAGTCAAATGTTAAGAGTGATTTATGCTAACATCTCAGGTATTACATGGAGAAAGTCTGGAATCAATGGCTGGAGATGGCTCYCACAGAAAGCTGGGGGCTTAAGAAGCATTCCCTGTTCACTTGTGAAGTTCCTCCTTCCTCCTGTCACTATAAATACTCACCTTCTATTCCAGCACTGCAACAACCAAAAGGTGTTCATTTAAACTCTGTAAGTGTGGCCAGGAGTGGAGCTTTTGCACAATTAGGCACAGCTCGGACACAGTTTAAGYGCTTTAGTGCCTCTTTGCCATCAGTAGCTGCTTCCCAGCTGAGACACGGGGTCTGGCTGTTAATTTGGATACAGCAATTAAAGGCTGAGAGCTCTGCTGGGCCAGATCCCAGCCTCCGTGTGTAATGAAGATATAGCTATAGCTGTGTTTCTGGCATTTGTGGTGGGGAAAAAATGTTGCCATTGAAAACACCAGCTTARATTTTATGCACTTTATTACCACTAAGGTTCTCTTGGTAACATTTGCCCAGATGAGAGTGCCTAGTATTCCTCCAAATCTGAGGAGATCTAAATCTGAACTCAAATTAAAAGTTGGTGACAGGTTGCTTTTTGTTAGCTCACTTTCAAAATAATAATTTTTAAAGAAGTCTCTGTCAGGTGAACTGCTAGAAGAACTTGGGAGAAATTGTTACGGCATAAAAGGTACACCATGATACTTAAACGTCCACCTCAGTCACCTCAAATGAGGGAATTTTTGGGGGTTTGGCCCCCCAGCACCAAGCTGGCTGCACACAACAGGGTGTGGGCACAAGCCTGACTTCCAGGAGGGGGAGTGGGAACTCAGAAGGCCCATGATGCCGTTTTGTTGCATGTAAATCTGTAGGTGAGACCCCAAGAGCATGGCAGGACCAAGGAGCAGCACATTTCTGGGATAAGCAGGGGATTAGGGAGCAGGGAGCTGCAGTCATAGGCAGCAGCATGCCCTTCCCAGGCAGCCCACCAGTGTCCCTTGAAGGTACCTCCAGTATGAAGCTCATTTTCTTCTGGCATGTTACCTTCTTCTGTGATGACATGCCTGTTTATCAAAAGCACAGGCTGTTGTCTAAATCCTTTCTAGCTCACTGCAAACAGCTTCACCTGATGTCTCAGCCCTTCACCCACTGGCTGTGTGTGATCTTTCCCTTTCCAGCTTCTGCTCAGCCCCCTCCTGCCCAGGATACAAGGGCTTGTTGTCATTTTTGCATTTAAGCAAGCTTTTGCTAAGAAGTATCTGAGGCATGCATGTACTGTTCTTTAATCCTTTACCTCCCACACATCCCTCTTTTCTTAAACCAAGCTGTTAATAAGAATACAGATTACTGTAGCCAGAATTTATAGTAAGAATTTGCAGTAGCGAAATATAAATTAAAAAAGTGGCAGCAGCATGATCAAACCAAGCTCTGCTCATAAACATTTCTGCAGCGTGTATTTTTCACCRYRGTTTGCCTACCACAGCTTATRGCCATAGATACAGTTTTAAATGAGTAGGTCTGTTTTTAAGGATTTCCTACCTGACAGCCATMAGAGACAGCATTTCATGTCTCAGTKTTATTAAGTCTGCAGTAACTGYGAGGTCCCAATGTGATTATCATATGTAAATGGGAAAAAAGAGAAAATAGGCAAATGGCCCCAGAGTCCTATTGAAAAAGGAGAATGAAACTCTCCACACCCTACAGACTTACTTTAGGGAGGAACTGAGCAACTGGGTGTCCCCCTGAAATGRCAAGCATAAGATGAAAAGACAGCAAAAGTGTCTTTCCTTCTTTGCTAAGAAGAAAATTTTAATCCAGATTTGAAAGATATGGTCTGGTTGCCCTTGACTGCTTGCAGGGGAGGCCACAGCCCCTCAGTGCCTGACCAGGGACATGGGGTGGGATGTCAGGGAGCACAGAGCTCCTGACAAACACACAGGCACACACAGAAATGTCAGCCTTGTGCTGACACCAGGCACTGAGAACTGCAGACAGTGTGAGGCCAGACAGGTTTAGGGCACAGAGCTGGTAGCAGGGCAAGCTAAATCAGTTGTTGATTGCTTTACAAACCCTCAGGCAGCTCTTTGCCCCGTCAGCTCCTGTTCAGATGTCTTTTACTCCCCTTTCCCTCACCCTTTTCCTGCTCAGACTCATGGTGGYCCAAGTCCCACCAACAGTGGTCAGGTTGGTGTCCAGGGCACTCCCAGGCACTCCCAAGGCTCTGTGGATCCCCAGTCACCCCGCTGGGATGGTGCAGGGTCAGCTGCAGAGGCTCAGGGCTTTCTCGGAGGGACAGCACTGTCTCCATTGTCCGTGTCTCAGAAGGCGCCATTACCTCCCTCAGGCTCCCCTCAGCACACAAGGCCGCAGTGCTGCAGGAATCCTGTCACCGGTGCTGCAGGAATCCTGTCACCACAGGGAGTCCCAGCCTCAGGGCACGGGGGTGTTTCTGCACAGCACCCTGATGGCTCTGCACACTCTGCCATCCTCCTGTGCCCAAATTTCATCCGGGAKAGCTTCAGCTCAACCTTTTCTCCTCACCCTGATGGTGAATGGGAGCCACAGACTGGTGTGCGCTGTTCCTGACAGCTACTGCACAGCTGGGCCAGGTGGGACCACACTGCAGCTGCCTTTCTAAGGTAAAATAGCACAGAAAATATCTTTCAACAATAATTTACCAGAGCTACATTTTCAAAGGTACCTTTCTGAGTCAGTAGCTTACATATGAGTTACCCAGGTACCCACCTACTTCCCCTGCCTTTGAGCAAAGCTTGTGTTGGCTGCTGGTTTTGAGATGCTCTTGCATCCCTCCACTGCTCAGCCCAGGGGTCATGTCCCTGCCTTCTCTTGTATGACGTTGTACCAAAGGTTTGCGGGCATTTCTCTTTGCAAATTTTTTATGGTTTGTACCCAGAATAAAAACTGACAATTAGGCACGTTTTAAAGGTGCAGTTTAGCCTGAGTACATTAGTCTCAGCTGAGTGCAGTACCACTGTTTCCAAAAGCAGTAACCCATCACCAAAAAGGCTTCTCCATTAGTAGCACTTATGCTGCTTGTGCATATTTAATATAAAATTGCCCATSAGTAAAATGGCCATTACATCTCTCAATTACATTGACATATGCAGGCTCTGCAGGTCTCACATCACCTTTGTGCCTTCATTCACTGCTTGCTACAAACCTCCCTAACACAGACCCTCTCCTGATGGTTTTCCCTGCAAGGGACCACAAGGAAGGRTGCTTCAACACCCCCTGATTTCTATATCAAGTGGTATTCCCACTACTATCAAGTAGTATTGCCCTTGTTCAGGTTAGGAAATGAATCACGGCCAATGCAAGTGATAAGAAATGAAACTAAAAACTTAGTAGTCACATTTCTTGGAGCTGATGAGTTTCACATCGTTGCAGTCTCACACTTCATAGCTAAAAAAGCACGAGGTGTCACAGCACATTCATTATTTAAAGATCTGTTTCATTCAGGGGATGACAATGCTTGTAAAGGCAGGGGAGACAAAGCACTGTTATATCCTCGAGTTCACTGTCAGGGGTGTGGATCACAATGTTTAGACAGCCTGTGACAATAAAAATCGACAGCCTGCCAATGRATGCTGCCACACCTCCAGTCTCTGCAGTCATGGGGCAGGGTGATGGGTCTCAGCAGGGAGGTGCTGGGTCTCAGACGGGGCACAGACCTCAGAGTGAGTCCCTGGGGAACAGAGGAACAAATGGAGAGCGTGCCTGATGCTTTCAGCTATGCCGAGGGGCTGCAATCACAGACAGTTTTAAACTTTCCTGCTTTATCACCTGCTCTAAGGAAATCTGAACTTCTGAAATGAAGCAGCCCCACTATGCTCTAGTCAAACTAATTTTTCTGCTGGCCAGATGCCTGGCAGCTGAAGGAAGCTTTGTGCTCTCTTCTTATCAAGCTCTTTCATGGGGTTGTGACCCAGACTCCTCGATCACTGCTGCTCTTTGTATCTGTAGCTCAGATATAACTGCAGAAACTCCAGGGAAGAGGGGAAATCTTTACCCTCAATWGCTGTCCTCTTCAGAGCACGCACCTGCTCGGTGTAATGAGGATACATTTGTGGTTTATCACAAGTTATTGACTCACAAAGCTGTTCAAGGTCTCGGGCAAACACCTCTGGTGTCTCTCAGCCTGCTGCTGCCAGACTGGGCAAATCTATGAGATATTTTCTARTGGAGAATGCAGCTGGCTACATCTACACAGTGGTCCAAACTGAGGTGGTCTTGATTTGTTAATGTGATCACCAGCAAAGGTTTGACCTGGCTTTCCCTCAGGTACTGCCTGGGAATAGTTTAGGGGCTTGCACATTACACAGAAATCTCCTAACAAGTTGTGCAGGCAAACTTAGCCTGGTTTGGGAGGATTATCCACTCATGGAAGCGCATTTCAGACCAGCTGTTTCAGGCCTCAACGTTGTAAGTCCCACTGGAGCCCACAGTGCTCCCCATCCACCCCTAATTCAGCACTCTAAATGTCACTTCATGAGTTTAGTGCCAACTTTAAGGCATTTCCATGTAAATTTCACCAAACCTGTTGAGTTAGTGGCTGGTTGTTACAGGAATATTCTGCATTTGACTTGATACTGCCTTGGCCACTGACCGGTCCACAAGGTCTACTCCTCTGTGTTTAAGTTACAAAAGTATAAAAGGGCACCAGTGGCTTACGTCTCAGTCACACAACCACATCCATTAAAAATCCTACAACTGAAATAATGACTCTCATCTCCTTTAAAAGTGAGATTTGTTATGGGGGGATAAAAATGTAAAAGACATACTGCTGTGGCATCTTTCTAAAGAAAGCCTGTACAGTTTATTTCAAATGGAGGCTTTACCTTGTTCCACCTGTCTCAGACAATCCAGCAGGGACATGACTTGTTGCCCCTGCAAGGATTGTATCCACCTCAGAGGCAGGAGGAGGGAAAACCAGGATTGTTTCTCTTGAGCCTGGTGTCAGTAAGAAGCCTGGAGGTCTTAGGGAAGCAGAGTGATCCTCTTCCCTTGGGTGTGGCAGCTCACACCTGGCATCTGACAGCAGCAGCTATTTTAGGAGGGACCTGCCTAGGTTTGCAGCAGAGTTYCTGGCTCTCTCCCTGCTCCTCCCCTCCTCAAAAGCAAGATGATCTTTCTCAGCAATTCCCAGGGCTGACTTCTGCTCCTGCTGGCAACTGGGCTGAAACACAGACATGAAGGACTGAAAGGTAGTAAGTAGTCTTGTCCAACATGCCTTAGAAGGTTGTCTCTGGCTTGGCTACACCTTGGCCTGTGCCTGGGCACCATGTAAGAGGGGGCTGGGTAGCACAGGCATGGCAGGCATGATGCCAGCAAGGATGATCCTTGGGCTGAACCACAGCCCTGGTGTGTGTAGGGCAGCATTGGATGTACAATGCTCACAGCTTAGGGGGTGGACCATGTGCTGCTCCTTACATAGGTTCTGCCCCATCCTCCAGATAAAAAAAAAACAAACCACTAACACAAACCTTAGGGTTTGTCTCTAARAGAGAAGAACGTGGTTTTGTTTTCCTGTAACTGCGTGGCTGTGGCCATGATGACACCCACAGGTTTTTTTCTGTGCTAGATTAGTTTGCCTCTGGCAGGAGCTATGGTGGCCAGGAGCACCCAGACTGCTGTAATTGTTCCTCAAGAGTGACAACCCACCTGCAATCCCTCACCACATACAGTGTCACACCTCCCCCCAGCCCACTGCGTGGCAAAGGGACTGTTAATGGCCCTTCTGTCTACACAAGACAAAACATTAGCATTGCCCAAACAAAAAAGATAAACTCTGGGAGTTTGCCAAAGACTTAATTAATAAGCCAAACTTCTTTCTCTCCTCACTGAGATCTCAGTGTTGTCAGAAGGGCATCAAGGATTTCTCTTTGTTTATTGGAATTAATTTACTTCTTCCCCCAAATGACAACTGCAGTTTGGTTGAAGCAGTCAGTCTCACACTAATTTATTTGTTCTGTGAGTGCCTTTCAGCACCCACAGAAATGATCAAATTAAAATTTGTCAGTTTCTGTAATGGTCTGACCTTTTCAATCTGACGAAGTTCAAAGTGTGGCCCAATGGGTCGAAAAGGAAGGCTGTCAAAGGCAGCTGCTCATGCTGAGCATCAACATTCCAGCAGGTAAATAGTCACTAGAAGAGCTTGGGAAAATATCTTGCTGGGTGAGCAAGAAGAAAAGGTGTCATGTGTAGAATGAATTAAGAAGGATATAGCATTTTAGTGATATATCCTAGGGAAAAGACAGAGCTCAGGTATCTATCTAATCAAACTCAGACACTGAAAGGTAATATATCTCCATACTCTGAATGCAAACAAGGGGAATAACCAAAAATCCAGCTTGCTTAATCAGAAGCTGTTAACCCTTTATTGCCTGCCTTTTCAGTAAATGTCTTTACTTACCAGTTACCTTTAGCAGACTTAGACCTCACTAAGGGCCATTGCGGCACCGTCCATTCAAATGTACCTTTGGAGACTGGCAGGGCTTGTGCTTGCTGTGACCTTGCTGCAAGATGCTGCTTGAAAAGAAAGCCACAGTCTTCCCTCTTCCACTGCTCCCTGGTGTCAGGCACTTGAGCTTCTACAGAGGGAGTGGGGGTCAGCTTGAGCCCCTTCTCCAGGCCTTCCAGGGTTTGCCATCCCCACAATGGCCACACGGCTGCTGGGTCTGGTGTGCAGGAGGCTGTGGGTCAGAGRGAGGCAGGACAGAGCAAACCCAGCCTCTTCCCTGCTACAGGGGTTCAAGCATAACATCAAAACACCCCAATGACCTGATCCTGTGTCATCTGACATACAGGAGCAACTCTACACATTGCCAAGGCTCACATGGGGGCAGAACTAGTGCTGGGTTTTAGTCAGAAACAGATGTGTAAATTAACGCAGGGAAGGAGGGGGACTGGCTAAAGCAGTGTGTTAGGAGYCTGCGATTCTGTTTCTCTGTTTCCAGTCCTTGAAAGCTCCACATGAGATTCTTGTGACTCCCAGGATCATGTGACTTCTGATGTTACCTTACCAAGACATTGTGGTGTATCATTTACCAATGGTCTTCCCACTAATGATGAAGATTTAAAAGGACAGGTGAGAAATCCTTGTCCAGAGGAATGGTTACAGCTCTCACAAGCTGGCAGAACACAGACACCAAATCTGAGGGAGAAATTAGTGCTAAGGTTCCTGATTCCCATATTGCTTTCTGAGGCTATGCTGGGGTTAATGGACCTGGTTCTTTGGGATTTATCTCACATCKGTGATGAGCAAGGAGAAAGAGATGGTCTCTCTCTTGCCTTTTCAAAGTTCTTGATAAATTTCTCAGGGACTAAAGATTTTCTTATGGCCTCCTGGCATGACAGTTACCATAGAGTTTAAACAGTAATTGCTCCACGGGATACTCTSTGCATCAACAGCTTTGGTCCCTTGGATTTTACTTTTTTAATCAGAGATTCAGCCATTTCACTAATATTTAAGAAGCAAGGTTGAAAGCTGCATGGCCATGCACTCCAATTACATTATTTCTTACAGCAGTGGGGGTCTTTATGAGTTTAAGTATTTGAACACAGATTTTGGGAATTTTAACAATGTTTGCCAGAAAAGGGAGGGCACTGAGAAGGGGGAATAAGCAGACAGCTTACTGGTTAATTACAGCCTAGAAAGTACAACTCCTGGTCCCTGAGATTATTCTGTTTTGATTACTGTACTTCAAGACTACATCACTGGTTCTACACACCTCTCTGAAAATATTTTTCCAGTGGAGTTAGAAAGCCAGTAATTGATGTCACCAGGCCTCCAGCCATTCATGCTGTCTACCTGGCTTTTTTTCTCCACATGGTTTAAGGTACTGACTACAGTCARCTTTTGTTTGCTGCAAATGCTGTCTTTGGGAGATTCTGATTTTGCCTGTCTCCTTTGCAATTTGACTTGGTGTAACGCAAGCTCTTCTTGACTTCACTCCTCCCTGCCTTGTGTCACTGGAACTGCTCTCCRAAAGCAGACCCAGATCCTCTGCTGGGCTTGTTTCACTCTGATGAAGTGTAAAGTCAAACCAGAAATCTTTCAGGGAGGGTCTGTGGTGATTACAAGCATGTGAACAATACATGACCCAAAGAAGTTTTTAGTGTGCAGGCAAGAACATGAAAAAAATGTCCCTGGAGTGCAATTTGCTTTCCAATAATGAAGTTGCCTGGGGGCAGGCCTTGTCAGATGTGGTCTTGGTTTGGGAGGCTTTTCTTTAACTAGGTTTTATTTTCATTCTGAGTTTTCAGTGATACTTCGGAGTATTCTTAAAAAATCCTCCAAGGTAGTCCCTCGATGGATGGAGCACAGGTATGTATGACATTTTTTCCATGCTGTATTCCTCACCCATCTCCTCATGGAGATCTCCCCATTTAGGGGCAAGAAGGTGCTCTGGGTTTCAGGCAGGTTGTCTTCCTTACAGCTAATTGACAGTCTCGGATCAATTCTCCTCTTGGAAGGAAAGACAGATTTTGCAGACCTTAAATCATCTGTCAGCTTGAGGTTCCTTACCTGGAGGTTTGATGAGAGTCAAAGTTCGGCACTAGATGCATGAAGCAACCAGGACTCAAAATTCCCACTGGGGAGAAGGATCCCCCTCAACCCTACAACCCAACTCCAGGATCACCGATGGGGCAGGCAGCTTTTAAGAGAGAAATGCTTGCTTTAGGAGAGAGTGTATCAAAATTCACCACATCCTTACAGCCTTGGAATTCGAATGCATCTCCTCATGCTGCTGTATTATTTATAGGTTAGGCCAAACACCATATTATTGAAGTAAGGCTACAAGACATTTTCAGTTTCAGAAGCAGCTCATAAATAAGAAGKTAAGTTTTATATTTTGAGAAAAAAAATCAAGTTCCTGTCCTTGAGGAAAAAGCTGAAGAATATACACTCTACAATGCTGCCAAAAAATATTAACCATACTCTTTCCCAGCTCACCCCTGGTGTGCACCACCGTGATCCTGTGACTGTCCTGTCAGCAGAGGGGAACTGGGTGACTGCAGCAGAAAGCAAGAGGGATGATTTTACCCAAAAAGTCTAACTCCCTCTGCAACAGCTCCTTCCTCCAGCCTGCTCACCTCCATTTCCTGCWACTCCCCAGTAACGAACCAGCTGCAAGGAGAAAGGCATCCACCTCTCTTTCTGCTACTACTCTCCTCCTCCTAATCTGTCAGTTTATGAAACCATCTTCTGCTCAGGATGAAAGCTGGCTTGCTTCTAACAAATGAGGAACTCGAGTTATTTACTTCATGATGGCTTTGGTATCCTTGAACACCAGACCAGGGTCAGCTGCATGTTCCTAAAGAAAACACACCACAGACACAGACCTAGCAGTAGCAAGGTTTCATGGTTGATCCCATTCTTTATGGCTTCTGGAGTACATAGTAGGATAGTACTTCTCATACATAGTAGGATAGTACCTTCTCATACATAGTAGGATAGTAGGATATGTATCCTACTGCAGATGCCCAGAGAACTAACCAAGCCTGAATTCTTGCATACCATTGAAATATAAGCATTAAATCATTATAATTATACATTTCTACCACCTGTTAGGATGATAAGTTTGATTTTTCAGCTTCCAAAACTAAAACACAATTAATGAGATTTTTGCAGTAGTAAAAGTGCCTCCCCCTTATTGACAATCTCTGCATGTGGCTCAGCCTTTCTTCCCACTGCGTGTAAATAATAATGTGGCTATCACTGCATTTTTGCAATAATTTCTAAATGCAGTCAGAGAAAATGAAATCAGAAAAGGAAGTTTATAGCACTTCATATTTYTCTGCATGAGGTTTCCTGCTGTTTTATACACAGTGTTCATCACATTCTCTGTACCTTATTTGCTGTGAGATATCTGAAATTCTTTGTCTTATCTGATCTAYGATTTAAGATTCTGACCTTTTCAGCTTTCTGTAATTTCACTGCCAGCTCACTCAATATGCCTTTGTTTATAGCCTTACAGCAGGGAGACCAAGAGAAGATGGGAGTTGCTTATGCACTGGAAAGACAGAAATTTCCGTTTGCTAAAAATTTGCATGTGAAAGAGGGAAACAGATATATAATTTCAAAAGTTTTTAAAGCATCTGAGAATACAGATGAGAAAGGGGATTAAGCACCCTTTCAAACAGTACTTTCTGCTAAAAGAATGAACCCAAAAGCAATACCTCTCTGTTAATGGCAACCTGTGTGAAAAGCAATTTCAACACTAATAAAACCTGATTTTTCAGCTCCATGGCGAGAGCAGCAGAATGGCAGCACACATCTCAGCACTTTCATCAGAATGGTGGGGAAGGCAAATGAATCCTTTATATCTGCTACTGGGATGTTATATCAGCTTGCCTCAAGTCCTGCTCCCCTGCTGCCTAGGCAGGTTGCAGAACGAGCTCTAGGGATGCTAATTTGTGCTGGAGAATAGCTGCTAAATTATTCAGGGTACTAAAGACAAGGGCTGAGTGTGAATTGCAGAAGACCCTGATGACACAGAGTGACGGCAATAAAATGACAAATGAAATTCAGCRTAGATAAATTTAAAGTGAGGCACCTGGGGGGAAAAAACTCAATTTTGGCTTTCTATACACTGTGCTGAGTTCTGAGTCGACTACTGCTACTTGGAAATGAGATCTTGCCATTGGAATATGTAATTTTATGGATGTGTCAGATTTGTGCTCAGAACTACTCAGAAAAATCCAAAACTGAATTCTAGAAAATATTATAAAAATAAAAATAAACAACACGGAAAACACCACTCATATCCACCTCATATGAATCCTTGGTGAGCTCATGTATTGAGTACTGTGGGCAGCTGTGGTCACCCTGTCTGCAAAGAAAGATGTAGCAGAATGAGAAATGCTGCAGGCAAGCTCAACCAGGATAATCAAATAAATGGACATTTACTGAACAGGATTATGTTCTTGCATCTGCTATAGACAAAGGCGAGAAAGATACAAAATAGAGAGAATCACAAAATCAGGAGCTGCATGAAGATGGGCAGGAATTTGTTGTTCGGCATCTCTCCAAATTTAACAACTAGGTGTGCTTCAATGAACCTAGAAGGTGTCCAACTTGAAGCAATCAAAAAGAGGTAGTTTCCTGTTTTGTTCATGAAACTTTCACCATAGTTAAGCTAAAAGATACTAGAAGTTAATATTTAAATTCAAGGAGCAACTGAGTAAATTTAAAGAAGAAAAGAAGTCTATGAATATCCTTTTAAATTCCAAGATACTAAAAGAAGTCCTTGACCAAAAAATGATTGGCAACTAGGAGACAAATGGTCATATCTGTCATATCTATTTAGACAGACATGCTTTCCTGCATATGTACAGGTATATACATATATTTTTAAGAAGCCACTTGGGCCTCTCTCAGAGAGAGGATATGGGTCTACCTGGCCCTAGCTGAGCTCTTCCAAAAACTGTTTTTAATGTAAATCTTTATTGTTTTGGCCATGGGATGATGCTGTGAGAGGGAGATGAGCCAGGGAGATTTATCAGTCACAGAAGTCCCTGTAAGCTTCAGTTCGTCCAGTGAGCATGGTGTCATACCAGATAAATTAGAGCCTACAGATACAATTAATCTGCTTTAGATTTCTTTAGTTTACCTTCCTTTGTAGTACACAGTAATAAAAAGACAGATTAACATGTCTAGGTTTAAGTAGGTATTTCAGGAAATGAATCAGCCTCTACTAGTGCCTACTTTTCCCAAGTCTGGGACAATTATGAGCCAACAAAAGAGCATATTTTGCCCAGGAGTACCAGAAATACATATTTTCTATGTATTAATTCCGTCAGATATTTATTCTATTTTGTGATTTATCTAAATAGATTTAGATGTAGCATAAACAATGTTGATTGATAAATCATGCTTGGAGTTTATAAATAAAGATGTATCTTTGAAACAAAATCTGGCAAAGACAAGCCTGTCTCAGACCTAGGAGGAGTTTAAATTCAGCTCGTGTTCTGCTGAGCTAGCTGCTCAGTTGATCCAAATAGAAGATGAAGCAGCCTATGATTGTTTATCTAAACCTTACATAAACTGCAATTCATTTGCCATTAATTCTCATAAACAYGAAGTTGAGAACACTTAAGGTTGTGCAATTTAGATGGTCAATGATGAATCCACAACCCAAAGGCTTGGTCACCATATAATTCATTCCTGCTGTAGTAGGGTGGCCGCAGCTCCTGCATAACCCATCTGTCCATGTCYTCTTTGCATGGAGAGCAGCAGGCTTGGAGAATGCAATGGTGTCTTCCTGTTTATGGATAGCTACAGAAACTGAGTGCTTGTGTAAGCACATCAAAAGTCAAAGGACTCATCATCTAAAATAACCCTCAAAATGAGGGCAGACACACAACTGGGCTCTCTCTGTCTGTGAATCCACAGCACGTGGGCCTGGCATGTGGGAATCCATCCAGACTGTATCTAAGTGGCCAGCAGTGGCATTTTGACTTCAGGTGTTTGCATACATGGGCAAAGACACAAGCGCATAAACACACACACACACACACACACACACACACACATGAACCCCGCTGCTCCCTGGGACCATATCTGGGCTGTGCAACGTGAAGCCTTCTGAAAAATTCATGCTGTCTCAGCAGTGTTTTTTTTGCTGATGTTTGACAAGACCAACTGTAAGGTTCTACACCTGGATTAGGGCAATCCCAAGTATAAATACAGCTGGCAGAGAATGGATGAGAGCACCCTTGAGAAGGACTTGGGGTGCTGGTGAATGAGAAGCTCAGCATGAGCCAGCAATGTGCCCACAAAGCCAGCCATATCCTGGGCAGCATCAAAGCAGCCAGCAGGTCAAAGCACGTGATTCTGCCTCTCTACCCAACCTGGARTGYAACATCCACCTCTGGGGTYCCCAAAATAAGAAGGATGTGATCCTATTGGAGCAGGTCCAGAGAAAGGCATGGCTAAGCAGATTTTTCAGAAGATCTTCATATCCATTCTTGCCTTTTGCAGTGGGTGTCCCRCCTCCCACTTATCTCCTGTTTCTTTGCGACCTCATTCATTACAGTGACTTTGATCACCACCTTTGTACAGAGGGTTCCCAGATCTGCTCTTGGTCCTTAAATCTCCCCCTCTGATCTTTGTTGCATCTTCAGATGTTTCTAGACCTATCCACTTGGAAGCCTCAATTCCATTTCGAGCACRGTCTTTTCAAAAATGAAGTGCTGCCATCTCATTGTCTGCACCACTCAGGCTCTGTCTTCTCTAAAGTATATTTGGGGATTGTTTCCCCTGTTTATCAACAAAGAGGGGAAAGACACATTTCTGGGATGAGACTCTTCTTTCACCATCATAAATGTCTGAAGCAGGCCAGATGCTCATGSTCTGAAAGTGCATTTTCCTCCATCACCCAGAAGGAGGTTCCCAGGGGTTGCCTGAGGACGTGGACTGCCAGCTGACCTCTACTTATGTGAAAGGAGTCTCATTCAGTGTGTGTCACAGTGAAATGGYGACCTGCTTACCCGTGGACAAAATCCTGCAGTAGCTTCTTCATCTGAGAAGGGCAGCCCTCATGTCTTCTCACTGCTATGCATTTACATCACTCAGGGCTTTTACAGGATGGTGATATTTACAGGTCAGTGACTTACCTCCATATTATCTAATCTCACTTGCTCATTTTCTGAATTTTATCCAGAATGTGAGGGGCATACTCACAAATTTCTTAAGAAGTGTTGAAAGGTGTCACACCTTGGATAGCATCTAGAGGTAAAATAGAAATAAATGTGAACAAAATCTTAAAAATCCCAGCCTTTCTCCTGTCATATGTAATACAGTCCAGCAATGCTGAATCTCACTGTTGTTTTTAACTGTGACACAAACTACACATAACAGTGCAATATTCTGATGTACTTCTTGAAAAGTAACCATGTATGTGGGAAAAAAATATCTGTCTCCTGGTCGCAAAATCAATTTCTCCTTTGGTTATACAGTATTTATCAGCAATACAGACATTTATTTCTGTTACCATCTTGCTGCCCCTGCTTTATAACTGCTTTCACTGAAGTGAGGGACCCAGAAACGCAGCAACACTGATTTTCCTCCTCCATCTCTGCAGCACATTTAATTTTGTGCTCRGAACTGGGGAAGATGACGGACTCTYAGCTTGCAGAYCACTTGTCTCAAATGACGCCTCCAAAATGCTACAAACACCGTGAGAGACGTTTGGGTTGCTAACCATAGCTCTCGAGGAGACACTGTTGTTTGGAGATCTGCAAGTGACTGAGACATCTGCACAGGGCTTACATATAAAACAAAGCATCTATTCTGAGATCTGTATCCTTCTGGAGCAGCAGCTGAAGGTCAGATGGGCAACTTCAGGGCACCATAAGCAGCACTGGATTATTCTGTTTAGCAGCCTGTATTGCTCTTCCGCAGTATGAACTCCCCATGCCACCTTGCCTTCCCTGTCAGGATTCAGCCTTCAGGCCCACTCACCCAGCAGCTTCTGGGAGTTCGGTTTCAAATATTATTGTGAGTTTATGGAGGCTGACATCTGTCTCCCAGGAACTAAGCTAGCTTCACATCATGAACCAAGTAAGCAGTGAGATACTACCACTACAATTTAGAGAAATCTGGAGATTACAAAGTCATCCAACCCTCTTGGTTTCTCAAAATTATATGAGTGGCATGAAAATGGATACTTGCTGTAGGAATTTCATTGGTGGCAGTGAAAGAGGCTACAAAACCATCCTGTTGCAAGGTGTATGTATAATTGTATAAATGCACAATTATTTTTTCTAATTATTAATGTCCAGCTTTTACCTTACCCACTGTGTGGGTCATCTTGTCATGTTGGTCAGACAGGAGCTGCCTTTCACAGAGCTGTGCTGGCTGGGCCTCATGCCTTGGCTGTCCTGTACATCCTGTGTGATTAATGGAGGCAGATCTGCTCCTTGACYTTTCAGGCACCAAGGCCAGGCTCACAGGCCTGTGGATTCTCCTTCCAGCCCTCCCTACACATGGATGTCACAGTTTCCGAGCTCCACACAATTTGGACCTCCCTGGTTGGGCAGGACTGTGGGTAAATGATGGAAAGTGGCTCAGTGAGTCCTTCTGCCATCTCCCTCAGTACACTCGGGTGGATCCCACCCAACCTCATAGACTTGTGTGTGTCTGAGAGGTGTAGCAGACTGCTAACCACTTCCCCTTGGATTATGGGGGCTTAATTCTGCTCCTCATCCCTGTCTCAAAGCTCAGGGTGCTGAGTACCCTGAGAACAGCTAGTATTGCTACTAAAGACTGAGGTAAAGAAGGCATCAGGTACCTCAACCCTTTCTTCATCCTTTGTCACTGTCCCCCCTCATATCCAATAAGGGACAGAGATTCTCCCAAGCCTTCCTTTTGCTGATGATGTATTTATACAAACAGTTTTTATTGTGTTTTATGGCAGCAGACAGATTAAATTCTGGCTGGCCTTCCACCCTTCTAATTTTCTTCCTGTGTAACCTCATATTGTCCTTTTTTCCAAAGGCTTTACCATGAGTTCCAGTCAAAGCTCTCTTTTCAGACRGGTTGGGGCTCTTCCCTGCTGGCTCATCTTTTAGTGTGTGGGGACCGTCTGCTCCTGTGCCTTTAGGACTTCCTTTTTGAAGAATGTCCAGMCTTCCTRGACTCCYTTGCCTTTCAGGACCATTTCCCAAGGRACTTTGTCAACCAGGCTCCTGAACAGCCCAAAGTCTGCCCTCTCAACCCAAGGTAACAGCTCTGTTGACCCACACCTTACTTCTTCAAGAACTGAAAACTCCATCATTTCATGACCAATGTGCCCAAGACAGCTTCCAGCCATCACATCATCCACCAATCTTTCTGTGTTTACAAACAACAGGTCCAGTTATGTCCTGGTTGGATCGCTCACCAGCTGTGTCAAGAAGTTCTCTTCCACACACTCCAGGAACCTGCTCCCTCCCCACAGTATTGTATTTCCAGCAGACATCTGGTAAGTTCAAGTCCCCATAAGAGCAAAGGCTAACAACTGTGAGATTTCCCCCAGGTGCTTATGGAACATTTTATCCCCACAGGAGCACAGGAAATTATGCTGACAGTTTGCACTGGTCCTCAGTGCTGTTGGAGCAGAAATGACGTCCAACTGGATGCAAAAGATTTGGTATTGGGTCCTAACATAATTCAATAATAAGTTATAGCAACAAGATTTTCCTCCATGTACATTAAAAAAAAAAAAAAAACCACAGTAGAATTTTACAATGACTTGAAACAGTTTTAGTCATTTTTATGGCTATGTAGATAAGATGGAATCTTTAGTGTTTCAAAAACACAATCAATGTTTATTTGTTCTCATAAGTAATTCATGGACCCRACAATATTCAACAAAACTTCATTTTTAACAGATCTCTTAATGAGCATCATTTTACAGAAAACCACCAACAAATAAATATWTGAAAACAATTGCTTTTGACATCACAATGGTTAAACACTTTAAATAATTCATTAAATTGTGCTTTACGTCAATGAAAATCCCTAGGTCTACAAACTATCTTAAATAGGAATGAAAGTATACATGATTACTCACAATACAATCTCTTAGTAGMAGAGTTCACAAACATTATTGCACATAAACAGAAGGAAAATTCCTAAAGAATGAAGTAATTTACAKCCCATTAATTTATTCTTTCATCTTAAATATGGCAACTGATGGGAACTCTTTAATTTTTTCTTCTCTTCCAACGTTTATTTGAAATCACAGAGCTAGTGATATGGCCAAGAAGAAAGCCAAGGACATTGCAGGCTATGGAATCCATTTCCCTCCACAAAATGTAGACAAAGGAACTGTTACAGGAACCAAACTGAAAGAAGTATGGTGAAAACCAGGTATCTTTTCTGAGTGYGCTTTTGTCACATGTAGGAAGGATACAGCCATCAACTCTAGCAGAATGACTTTATTCTGATTGTTCATCGTGTACATGGTAGTCCCCATCAGTCTGGAAACAAGATAATCCCTATATTCCACCAACAAATAATAATTCTGTATGTATCAGGGGAACAGCAACAGAGGGAAGAAAAAGTGCAGTATGTTTTAAAACAGCAGCGCTCGTAACTGATACAAGAGTGCAGGTGGGAAACAAGATCCCACCAGGCAGAAGCAAGCATGTGCTAATGAGAAGACCAGCTTAGGAAACCTCCTGATTTAGTTGTGGATGTCAAATCTGAAACATCTCCAGACACAAAGGTGATGTGAYCTGCCATTTKGTTGAATGGGTATGATACAGTTATGAGGTCTGGTTCTGGATCTGACTTCCATTGCTTTTTTGTTCTGTATCCTTGTTTTTAGTGAACAGCAATAACTCCYGCATATTGGGTAGAGTCCCTAGCAAGGCTATGACAGTCTCACTATTAACACAACAACRGTGGAAAATGCCCAGCATCAGAAACAGTGAGTTTTTTCTTTCTTGATGGTGAAAAAGATTTTTACTGTCAGCACTGATGAGTGGGGAAGAGAGGACATATTTTCATTCCTTAATAAGGCCATAAGGCCATAAGGTGAGTGCTTGGACTAGACATCAAATTATCAGGAACTAGTTCTAATGACACAGCATGTTTCTCTATTCATTCCAAGCCTATAGCAAATTATAACTGGAAAAGGCAGTGCTGGAAATGTGATGGGAGAGATTAGCAAGTACATCTCCATTACAAAAGAATTAGATTTGTTTCAGCAACACAGTAGCAGAAGCCAAATTGCCTTGTTCAAGCAACAAAATAATGCCACAAAGATGGACAGAAATCCTATAGCATTGTTGGTCATGAAGCTTTAGAAAGACATACTGCTCTCTGATCTTACATGGACTACTGTAATTATGGTGTAGTCTATGCTGTCAGAGCAATGAAAACCTGGAATAACAGAGATATGAAGCAGGATCTTTATTTTGCTTTTGCATTAGACTATTTCAGGCACAGTGCCCAAGAGGAAAAAAGCTGCAGGCCTGTGTTTTAGACGTCAGCCTGAAGGTATTTCCAAACTRCTTTATTTGTCATGTGCAAGGAAACTGCTATGAAAAATAGGATGGTGCTGCAGTGAGTTTGCTGGATCTGCTGCTGGAGCTAGGGAAGAAGGTGCCAGGTCCTTCTGTCCCAGGGCTCTGGGAAARGTCTTAGTTGCTGACTGCCCACCCCTCCCAAAAAAAACCACAAACCAACAAAAGCAACAAACCTACTTCTGCACAACCAAGGATAGTTGTTACACAGGTTCCAGTGGGGAAAAAAATCCAACAAACCAATTTTAACTAAATCCCAAGAGTTAAGGCAAATCCCATTAACACAGATGCCACAGCACATTAACAGCTCTTCAGGACCCTAATCTTGACTCCTGGGAAATGACGGATGAAAAAGGTTAGGCATCACATGAAGTTGTTGCCAAACTATTAAAGCTAATGTAAACCAYCTAAAACTGCTTCAGTTTTCCTCTTAGACTTTGTTTTGTATCAGGCAGAAGGAACAGTCTGGAGAACAGTTGGTGTGCTTAGACAGCTGAAACCGATACTTACAGTCACTGGTGAGGCTCCAGGGAAGTATTTCTGAGCACTGTCTCCTCTCCCTTGAAAAGAAAACACTGCATTTTCTAAATGAAAAATGAGGCCCCAGTTGCTGTGAGCAGCCCAGARAAGTGGCCCGCTGGGCAAAGAGTCAGGCATGTGAGGATGGGGGAACTTTATTTTGCACTTAGGAGGAAGAGGAAAGGAGGCTGTACAAAAAAGACAATGAGTTGGAGTTTATTTTACTTCCTCACTTGCCTTCCTCCTTAATGTGAATTTGACCTTTCATCTTCCCTCCCACATGGCTGGCTTGTCTCCTGCCCCTCAGGGTCTCCCCAGCACCTCAAGCTCCCTGTGCTCATGGAAACAAGTAATGCACCTGCAAATCCTGGAGACAGAGCATCAGGAACCAAATCATCCTTTCCCTCTCATGCTGTGTGGTCTCCAGCAAGATGGGACAACGGGTGCAGGAATGAGGAGATGAAGCAGTTCCCATCATCCCTGTGTCACTGACCAGGAAGCTCCTTCCCTCCACAGGGCCAGGGCCAGCCCAGCCTAAAGCCCTGGTGCCAGCAGGTAAGGAATCACATCACTGCAAGTTACCTGCCCTGTGCTAAAGCTGCAAAAGTGCCAGTGAGCCTGAGCTCTTCATGGCCTCACTGCARCTGCCAGACCGCCAGAGTGAGCTTCAGTCCTCAAATGTAAAGATCTCAATTTAAGTCTTGGAAGGCTGGTGTCCATGCGTGGGCGAGGTGTCCGAGTGCCTCTTCCAGGCATTGGGGATCCAAGCAGTCCAGGAGCCTAGAGAGCTCCTCACTCTCCTCTAAGGCAGACATCCCATGCTCARACAGGAAAACAACAATCTGCAGCCCTGCATTTTCCCTTCTGAATGTGGAGGCAGGAGAAGATGCACATGATCCACCAGTGGAATAGGTATCAGGGACCAAAACCCACCATTACTCACCCCAAAGTATCACACTGACAATCAGACATAAAGCAGCATATTGCTAATGAATTACACTGACAATGAGGCAGCATCCTGGTAGCCCTCTTGACCTCCTAATGCTATTATGATACTTCGTGTTCAATATATTATTGTATGCATTACCTCTGTTAGATTGTATTTTTGATATTCTGCATAGATAAGTAGCAATGGCATTGTCAGAAGAAAAGAAGATACAGCATGCACAAAAAAAAAAATTCACCTTGGAAATGAAGGGACAAATTTTCAAACTGAGCCTCTTTTTTTCTGTAACACATTATTTTTTCAACCAGCTGGGTAGAAACCTTGAATTTTGAAAACAAACAAGAAATGTGCATCCACATCAGGTACTGTGGTACTTCTAATTAGCAAATCTTTAAGGTAAAAGCCATTCATGCATGCAATAATATACTTTCAGTATCTTGATTTAGCAGCCATGTTGAGGCACTTAAGAGAAATATCCTCCTAATGCTTTACATTAATGCCAGAAGAAGAAGGAAAAAAACTCTCTCAGAAGATCTATGGTGCACAGAACCCTCTTTAAAATTTCACTGTTGCGAATGGAACAACATAAAATCTTGGAATAAACAGATGCAGTTTAGCCACAAGAATGCAACACGTGGAGGAAGAACCCATTGAATCTTTTTCTAGACAAGGAAGAAAAACAGATACAGATCTCTCATCATGAAAACAATAAATTTACAAAGAATCTTCATATAGAGTAATGAATATCAAGACTTTCCACATATCCATTATGTATCCTATAAAAATGAAAGCTGATTTTTTTTTCTAGCCACTACTGTAGTCAGAGAGAAAACCAATTTAAGTTGTATGCACTCAGCATCAATGTATTTTAACAGACAATATCATAAACTTGCCTACCTTCACAATGTATCTCCAGGCTTTTACAGCAAATCTGGAAAACGTCACACCAGTATTTAGCTTTTCCTGCTCTCTCTTTCCTCTTCCCCGGAGTTTGCTTGACCCCTTTTGTGAATGTGAAGGCAGATTTCATTGCCTCCAGCYAGATAATCTCTGCCATGTGTGCTCAGCTGCCACACGGACCTCATTTTTCAAAGCTTGCCTTTCCCACACACACTCAGAAAGATGGTTCCTACCTGGCTGGGCTTGGTGCTCTCAGCATCTGCAGGGAAATAAGCCAACCCCTCTGCCACCTCAGCTATAATCAACCTCCGACTGCTGGCCTCTGGAACAGAGCAAGCAACAGCCCAACCCCACACTTCCTACATCTTTTTTAATCACCTCGTGAGATTCTTCCCTTAATCAAAACACAGCATGTAGAAGTTTGAAGGGCAATGTGTGCACCTTCTCCATTTCATTCACTAGAAAGTTATGCACTACAGTTGCAATGAACAGTACAAAATAAACCAGCTCTCATGTCACAAAGGAATCAAGCCAGGTATTTTTCCCCAATTTATCATTCATGTCTGCACAAGTTCTAGCAGCTCAGATTGTACAGGGTACATCTGTTAATGCAAAGAATATCTCTTTCTCTTCAAACCTATCCACATAGCTTAGGCCTTTGAAGGAAGTCTTTTTAGACAGGAATCTTATTCTGCTGTCATTTAATAACACTAATCAATACCTATTGAGAAAAAAATACATTCTCACTGGCAGAAACCAAGAAAAACTGAGAAAGGAGGGGGAGTCGTCAGACTAGATCGCATTTCCCAAAGCAATAGGTCTCCCTTGGCTAATTCCCAGGTAGCCATGTTGCACAAACAATCTGATCCCTTCAGTGGTTAGGCGAGACGGAGGAGCATCACCACCTTGCAACCTGACTGTTATAATCTTCAGTAACWGCTACTCCTGCCACCTCTTCCCTTGGCCACTGGTGAGCCCTCTGCTCCCGCAGCAGTCGCCGCTCCTCTCGCCTCTTTAGCCGGTTCTTCTGATGCTCCTCTTGCTTGGAGTACTGGAAGCGCTGCAGGAACAGGTCCTTCGCGTATTCRTACAGYTGCATGTCCAAGAAATTCAGCTCCTCTATCCGCTGCCGCACGTCCTCGCCGATGTCCACGTTGGAGGCCCGCGTAACGTTGAACTGGGTGAACGGGGAAATGAATTTCAGGTTGAATGTCCTCTCGAAGAGGTACTGTGTTTTCCTCTGAAATTCCGTCAGCCCGAAGAAGGCCATGTTTTTCAGATTGTTTTTGGCGCTTTGGAGMAGAATCGTATTTCTTTCACTCTCATTCATGAAAGTCAGGTTGTAGCACCCCACCAGGCTGAGGTCTGCCAGCATGCGCACCTGGCGGTTGCTGGCCAAGTTGTAGCTACAATCCATGAATTCTTGTAAACTGACTCCAGACCAGTCGTCTCCCTCATAGCAGGTAGGCAGCTCGTCTGGTGTTGGGCTTCTTCCATCGCACATGTGGAGGGAAGTTTTCCACGTTGCACCCCTCTGGACGTGTTTCCATTCACTCAAGTACCGCGACACTGGATCCCTCAGCATTGTGATGTAGTAGAAATTCCTGAAACATATAATTAAACAMAGTTTTAAGATTTCAGTAGATTTCACTATTTATTCTGCAATAAAACCATTATCCAGGCACTGGCACCACACACTTCACTTTTTCCAATGCACTTTAGGTGACTCCTTCTGAGACAGTAAAAGCTTCATAAATACCATGAATAAAATACAAGGTAAATTGGGAGAGAAAGAGATACGAAAGGAAATAAGCAGTTATCAGAGAAACAGAATTACTTTGACCTATCAGCCATTCAGTGATAGTTACTTTATATAGAAACCAATTAACTGAAGTGTGTTCCCCTCCACATTGAAGTATTAACCACCAGCAATAATCAGAAGCAGTGCAAAAAGAGATTGAAATAATCCTGCCACTTCTCTTCCGGACTGAGACACACACATCTCACAACATGCACGAGATGATAATCCATGCAGTGCTTGGTCACAATCTAAGAAAAGCATGAGCAATCTCATGTGGMTGGTGCAAGCGCTAAAAATAACACCATGTGGAAGACTGGCATGAGACATCTCCTTAAGAAAAACCCTGTTATTAAGTGGGTTGGAGTGAAGATAATTAGAGACCAAAAATCCATTCACATGACTTAATTTAAGACAAGTGCTTGATTGAAATTAGTTATAATCATGTAGTACAAAAGCATTTGTTGGTGTCAAGATTATCATTATTCAGCCTCATCTGTCAAGAATACAAAACAGACACTAAAATATATTGATTTAGAATAGAGAAAATAACTACAGAATTCACATTGTCAGTTCATCTTTTCGCTATTAAATTCAGTTTGCATGTCTATTTATGGCAATCTGAAAGTGACTGCAATTAAGTATGCATYAAGGAGGTTTTCACAGATTGAGATTGTTTTTTTTTACTGAGAGATGCTTTACTCAATAATAACTCCCCTGAATTATAAGGTGATATCATAAACACAAAGCAAAACTGAAATACTCACGATTTCACTCAGCTACAATAACCAGAAAAAGATTCATGACTAAAATTAACACATGGTCTGATAGAAAAATAGGCTCATGAGTTTGCATGACTCATCTTACTGCAAACTACACATTAATAAATCATGAGCCCTAAGATTTCTTAAGAAAAGTCTGATCTCAGAAGTTTTTCTTCAGCCTAGAGAAGTGTATGAAGGAAGTAACCAGAATGCAGAGAAGGATGAAGGAAGCAAGCAGGAAGCAAACTTGCTGAAGACAAGCTACGCCATAAACAAATGCACACTTTGGGAAAGTCATCTCATACAAGAGGTAACTCCAGTTAAATGAAAAATCTAAAAATTTGTAACTACCTCCAAGACAATTACTTTGCTTTTTCAGATATCACACACTTCCTGCCTACTRAAGATTGTCTATCTCCATCAACCTTAGGTTTACCATAAATTTATATATTTCCCCACAAACTACTAAATATGCAGATATATTCCCCAGCACAGACAAAACAAAAGAAAACAGGTCTGAATGCTTCATTCTTATTCATTCTGAATTTTCYACCTACAGTAGTACTTACAATTTATTTTCCAAAATATGGTTATGAGGTCAAACTATGGACTATGTTCTGCTGCAGGGTAATTTTCTGAACTACTATCTAATGGAAACARCTGTTTCAAGGATTATTTCACAGAAGCTTTACAGGTGGAAGGATTTAAACTAGGRAGTGCCATGGATGTATTTTCACTATCACTTGCACTGAAAGCCATGATTTTTGTCAGCATCAGATGATACTTTGATGGATGATATTATCAGAATCATTTGGAGCTTGGCTCTTCTGGCAGCTGCTCACACATGGTCAAACCATGTCAGCTGTTTTGGTCCTTTTCAGTTACTTACACAGGCCACATCAACTGTGCACCCAACAATCACACAACCCTTCAAAGACAGGTATTTTTTAAATCCCTCTTCTCCTGCAGAGTAGGAAGTACCAGAAATCCTCCTGTGTGCTCTGCAGGATAGTTCCACTATGAAAAGCAGTCTTTGGGCACTTCAGGCACAACCTTCTCAGAYTGGATGCTCATCTCATCTTGGCTCTACACTGCACGCATGAGAGCATTAGGAACTACTTTCCATTTTATAGGAAAAAAAAGGCATGCATTTCACAAGTGCTGTGCAGCTATAACAGCCCAACTCTCAAACATCCATCAATTCTGAGCATAAGAAACTGTTGTTGCAACATTCAGCAGGCACTGGTAGGGCTGTGACCAAAAATGGTTGAAACTCCAAGGGAGCAGAGATGAAAAAAATGGACAAAGACTCAGAAGCAATTACAAACACCCACATCAACAAAGATGGGGCATTGGCTTAGTCCTTGTATTGCTGCCCCTCCTCTCTTCAGATAATTTTGGAGGTTAATATGTGGTTAAGGATGGATTTAAAAGTTGCTCTTGACAGTTATTTGTACCCCTAATAATAGTTCTGTCTTTCCTCACACATCTCCAGCAGTCCCAGTCAGGCATGACTCAGAGCAACAACAATTAACAAAAATACCTCCTTTGCATCAGTCATTTCCATTTCATCCTTGGATATGTAAATGCRTTTGATGTGCAATAAACAGGAGTACAAAGCAAATGCATGGAAATGAGAASAGCGCATCTTTGTATAACATCCGCAGCTTTCCCTCTGCAGATCAGGCCAGAAACCGTCACCAGTCTGCTGCTGCTCCTCCTTGTGACTGCCTGACTTGTGCAGCTGTTTTCACTGCCCAAATTAATCTGCTGCTGGTTTCTGCAGCTTTCAGACWGTTGCCTTCTTATGTTATCCACTGAATAGCTTCTTCATCTGGCAGACAACCAACAGCAGCTTGACAAACATTTAGTTTCTGAGGGGCTGATAATTCATGCCACATTCACAGTTTACAACYTTCTGATTAACCTTCTGTTTGTGACCCCTCTGTCACCCTTTTAACCAATCTGAAGTGGAAGACCTTAAGATTTCTTCTGCCTAATCCTGGACACYGTCCAGATGACACTGCTACATGCGGCACAGGGACTGGAGGGACACTGCAGTGAAGTTATGCACAAAGTTTCCTTCCAGGGAAAAGGATATCATTTCCCTAGAATAATGATATAAGTAAACACACGAAGACAATGAATATTTGTTTCAGCTGGAAAATTACATAAATTACAAAAATTATCTTGGGAAATTGTTTTCAATTTGTTTTCAAATGTTGACATTTATGGAGTAATTATAGAAGCATTTTGCAGCTCTCAGTGCCTCATGCACAAGTGTTCAATCACAYTGGGAATGGCCGAGTAGTCAGCTCATAATAAAGACAAGAAGCAGGTCATAAAAATATGAAACAGGATATGGCCTTTCCTCACTGTTCAGTAAAACAGCATAAAGTTAGCTAAATACTGAATATGCTTGAGCCACTCTGAATATAGATGTGCACTTGTTCTTTTTGGYGGTGTAAATTCTCTTGCATCACCCATGCTCACACTTACGTGGCTATGTTAAACTCCTTGGCTACCCACGGGMAGGGCTCAGCAAAGAATTAAGTAATGACTTCTGTTAAACTGTTTGTCAAAGCAAACTCATCACCAACTTCTTAGCTTCATTTTAATAGAAAATCCCATCATCGATCACTCAAACTACTGTCACAGACACCCTCAGTGCTTAAAGGCTAGCCAAAAAGAATATGCTGGTATGTCAGCAAGAAGATATTTTATAGAAAATATTCCAAAATAATTAAAGCCCAAAACAAGTTATATATATATTTATCTAATTAATATATTTATCAGTATCTGTGTGTGCATGTGTGGGTGTAAAAATCCACACTGAAATCTGGCCATAACTTGCATTTGTCAATGAATGACAGAAAAGTGATAGTAAATGCCTAAGTGTGTTTCCCAATGTACCTTGTGACTGTCTCTATAAACACACAGACATGTAAGAACAGCTCAGATTCCATTTCAAACACCAGCCCACCAGTCACACTGTGGCTCCTCCTGAAMGGAAATTTTATGCAGCTTCCCCACATTAAGCAATCTCCTTCTGAGCATGATGCACTGAAACGAATGGATTATTGAAGTTGCAACTATGGGATAGYTGATTTTTGGAGAGGTGATAGCCAGGGCAAGAGCCAATGATCCATGCAAGGGCTCAAACCAGCACCAGTGTGAAGTGTAGGCTGCACAYTACTGTTTACACTAGAATTATGAAGTACTTGGTAATTCCTAAGGCTCTAGTCCTACTTGCATGAAATCCAATCTCTTCATTAGCATTAGGCAAAGAAAACCTTTAGTTAATAGAACAGATAAAATGAGCTTCTAGTTATAACCTAAGAACATGTATTTCTTCCACATTATAAGGTATTTTAATATAAATACTTTAATCTTACATTAATCCTTCAATAGTATTGCTCTGGTTTAGAAATTAATTTCAGAGGAGCAGAGTCTGCTATTAGCAGAGGTGATCCCAAACCAGGGCATTTTGCCTCCTCTATCACCATGGAACAGATGTCCCAGCTGAGGGAGATTTACTAAATACGTGAAGGATCACCGCACACTGAGAACAAAAACATCCTGTAGGGCCTCCTGGGGAAGAAGGATGAATGGCATCTTCATAAAAGGAGAACAGCATGCTCATGGCAGCGGATGCAGAGACAGAAGAGTRTTTGAGGTGGAGAAAAAGAGCCACTGGAGAATATTTTGGAAAACACTAGCAGACAGAAGAAAGAAAAACCAAAGTTACTGAAAAATCCAGGTACATCATAAAACCATCCATATTCTGGTTCTTCCTGGTAGCAAGGAAAATAAAAGCCCTGGTCAAGCTTATGTCCCAAGTGAAGGCAAGAAGTTAGTAGCTTTATTGTGGAAGTGAGTGTGCTCTCAAGGAAAGGTCTGAAATAYCCAGCAAAATCCATCCTGCCTGCATACTTCTGCTACCAACAGAGGTTGGGGCAAGAAGAAGGTGTAAGAAGGATTGACACCATATGAACAAAAGCCTTATACTTCCCAGTTTAGTCCTGAAGTTCAGGGTCTCAGAGGCAGTAACAGAGTTAGCCTGCAATCAGCAACCTCTCTTTGGGCAAAGTATCGTCAGCATGGCTAATAGTGAAAGGAAGAGGGTACTCAAACAAAGCAAAAATAAGTATAACRCAGCACAGGTACAATTAGGGAATAAGAGCATGCAACAAGAATGATGGGGGAAGGCAGAAAGCAAAGAACCATTGCCAGGCTGATCTGAACTGGTCAAAGTCACTCTGGTGAAATGCAGATRTATCAGCTGGAGGCTGGCAGCATTTCTGTGCAGAGTGTCTCTGCATCCATGGTTTGCCTAATTTATAGATAACCTGACCAAAATAACAAGAACAGACTGTATACTTATGCAGAACAATGGCAGTGTAACAAAAAAGATGTGAAACAGTGCAGGAAATACAGGTGTGTCCATCTGGCTGCAGGAAGCATCACACAGCTTATCCWCCAAGCCAGACAGATAAATCCCAGCTGTCCCACAAACTTTTGCAAAGATGATGCAGCAAGAGCATATAGGCTTCTTAAGCTTAGTTTCTGTCACAGGATGCTAGACAYTGTGATGGAATGCTTTTCTAAGGAATCTTTTACATAAATTTGTGACCTTAATACTATAAGCTGTCCTTTCAGGTTTTTATGGGTGTCTTTACAAGACTTTTACCGAAAGCCACCAGCATTAAAAAGTGAAGCTTAATCTGCTCTTACCACATGCATCACCTGCTCAGCAGGCAGGGAAAGCACTTMATTGGCTGTTTTCTCAGAGGATCTGAGCACTCATCACTTCTGCTATTTTTATGTGGGATGATTAGCATTGTACTCACTTAAAACAGTGGTTGTAAGGTTCTATAGACACTCCACATCAAAGGAGAATTTAGCAGAGTTAAATAAAAGAAAAATAAAAAAAACCCCAATTTTAATTTTGAGGTTCAAAACTATAAAATTTCCGATGWATCTCATTATTCCTCTGAGATTTTGCTCCATGGCTCTGAATCCATCTGGAAGGTGATCCCAGTGTCTAGAGTCAAAGGATCCTTGCCTGAAGGGATGTATTCACAGAATGCAAAGTTCAGACCAACATCAAAAACTTACCAGTGACTCAACATCTTGTAAAGAGGGAGAAGGATCTGCAGAGAACCTCAGTTTCATGACTTTTTGTACCTATAATACACCTACCAGTCATGGTGTAATACATCTTTCTAAACATTCATATTRAGTGGGAGCATTCCCCAAATTAAGCAAGTTTTTAAGCAAATTCTGTATTATTTCACACAAATCTCCAATCCAGCAGTTAGAAAAGCAGTCTATCATAATTTTTTTGTTCTTGCTGGTATATATCAGTGTGACAGAGAGAGGGCTGGGAGTGAGACAGCTGGGATTGTATTTCTGGTTCTGGTAAGCAAAGGCAGCTGCTTGGGAAGTTATTTGTGGTGACACAGTCTGTTCCAGGCAAGAGAAATGTGGTGATTAGGCACTGGGAAGCACTTAAGAAATGTGAAACCTTATATTTCCTTGCATGTTAGGAGGAATACTCCCTGTCACCAACTTCAGTTTCTTTTACAGTAATTCACTGTTTTCATTACAAAACTCACAATTTTTCTCTTCAGAAATTGCAAGCCCTGTTTTCTTTAAAAATATCCTCTGAAATATCAGATTAAATTCTGTATCCTTGCCATCAGAAAAACATCAAGAAAGCTTTATAGCACCGGGTTTTTTGGTTTTTTTTTTACATGGTTGTTGATCTGAAGATTAGTGTCCTACACCCGATTAAAGAATGACAGATGACAAGGAGTGTCTTTAGAGATCACTCACTTTCTGACATCAAACGAGTTTTAACAGTAGTGATTTAGGGTAATCCAGAACAGTAGAAGAAAAGGAATGAACCTGTGGCARCACAAATGCTGCATGTACAACATTAGGAATTTTTCCACCTACAGAGYCTAATTTTCCTTGGTGCGAAGCTAGAACAAATTCAATAATGGTGTAGAGCTGTACAAAGATGTGAGAAGAATGAGATATTAGGTAAGCTATTTTAACATAGCACTGGTTCATAGATTCAGATAATATAGAAAAAAGGATGAGTTTCAAAATTCAGCACTACATCTGTACTGCAAACAGTGGTAAAAACTGCATTGGTGGAGACTCTAATATTTTTTTTTTTTCTTAAGTATTTCAGGAATGAAGACAACTGGCCTGGGCCTATGCAAATTGACAATTTCCTTTTAAAACGCTGCCTGCTCTTAGAGTTAGGACCTGTGATTTTGTACTTTTTTAAASTAATGAATAACCATGACAATAATAACCACATTTTTGACATATGACATTTCCATATGCCCTTCAATATCATCAGTGAAAAGGTRTCTTGGGACCTACTGCTCAAAAGGAAAGTGGGAGTGTTGAGACWTTTTTTTCTTCACATAGGAGAACACAAATTTGTGATGATGCAGATTTTGATGAAGTATTTCAAAGGTGTCTAAGACATTAGGAGGASATCAAACTGCAACCATTCAGTATCTAAGAGGCCAGTGAGAAGATAAAGCAAGGCTTTTCCCTCTTGTCCATGGAGGGATTGCTAATGAGGGACAATAGTCATCAACTGAAAATGGTGAGGCTACAAGGAAAACAATTTTCATTATGAGAATAATTATGAAAATAAGCATTGGAAAGCTTTGTCAGCAGTAGCTTTGCACCCTCCACCCTTGGAGATTTTGAAGATCCAACAGACAGAGCCCTGAGCAACCCCATCTGTGCTCAGTGGTGACCCTGGCTCTGAGCAGGGAGTTGAACTGGAGACCTCCTGAGGTCACTTCCCACCCCAGGGACATTAGAATTCTGTATGACAGTGGAAAATCATCAAATATACAGTCCTGTCAGACAACACATCAAACCAGAACCAAGTCACCAACTAGATCATCCCCATTCTCCCTTGTTCTTTCCTGGCCACCCTAGGAAGAGTACAGATAATTTTTAGTCTCTTTTAAAAGATTGTGGCATTTTTTTCAATTTGATTTTAACAAGGGCTATAACACTCCGAATCAGCATACCCTGAATTATTGAGCAACCTCATGAATATTTATTTCAATGACACATTATTCAATATAGAGTCTCCAGAAATTGGAGAGGACAGTGCAGCCGCTACATGTCCCTAAAGAAATTAATTCTGTTCACAGGTATCAAGTCTGGATCTTGAACAGCTCCTAGGCTAATGAAATGATGTAGCTGCCCATGGTTTTAATCCCAATATTTTAGAAAATGCRCATGAATAGCATATAAATATGTGTGAGCTCTCTGAGCTGATATAGGTTTTTCCTGTGTGTTGCCTTCAGGATTCAGGCATAAATTTTTCAAACACAGAGCATGAAGTTGGGCATTTTACTCTGTATTTAAACATGTAGGTAAGAATGGGAAGAAAATACAGAGCAGTATGAGCATATATGCAGAAATCCGTCAATTTATTTAGCAAAAGAAAGCTCTCAGAGACATCACAGTACCCTACCCTGCCAGCACAGATAACAGCACTCAATTATCCCCTTCCTAAAGCATYCTAGCCCTTTTGAAATATTATTTTCATGCCATTGCTCCTATTGAAAAGGTCTTGTGAAAGGTGCTTCTTACAGTTAGGAACTTGAGTCTTATTTTCAGACAAAACCTGGTCTTGGTCTGCTTAGATCCAGTTGTTCTTGAGTTAACATGGCAAACACATCAAGGCAATTTATAAATGTAACATCAGAGAAGARGAAAGAGCATTTAAGTTGAAGATCAGAGAGCAATCACACCTCTCAACTTTCATTTTACAAAGCTGAACTAGTTTTTATTTTCTCCTCTGACAAGAAAAGCCGTAAGTGACCACGCTGCRGTCCCCAAAACCCTTGGGTCAGCCTCAGATCACTTCACTAGTTTTCCAACACCTCAGCTTTTCATGCCAGCTTTTGATASGGGGCTTACAAAAGTAAGGAGCTCCTGAGATTTGTTCCAGTTTTTGATCATCATAGCCGTCCTTTCCTGGCATTTGAGCTTACACGACTTCAAATCCCACTATACATGGCTAGAATTGAGCAAATTTCACACGAGGCTTTAGAGGTGCCTTGTACAATAAATACTTCTTATCTTCCCTGGCAATGTATTCTCTGACACACCCACATTCGTTTTTTTTATGGGGCYACATAACTCTGGAAACTCATACTCACTGTGTTACTGGCTAAGATGGACCCTACTTGTGTTGGGGGGGGGGGGTGTGGAACTCGATGGTCTTCAAGGTCCCTTCCACCCCAAACTATTCTGTGATTCTGTTTTAATGTTTTAAGCACTCAGTTGAGAGAGGACACCTTTTTCTGCTGGCTTCAGATGCATGACCATGCACTTTGCTCCTCCAAAATTCATGTCACCTATTTTTATCAAATTCTCAAGGTCATTAAGCAAATTCCATCAATATATTACAGCTTTTAGTGCCAACATCATTAATGGAAACACGAAATAGATTCAGATTGAAGACTAGCCCTGTGGATACTCACAGAAAACTTTCCTTTAAGTTCCTCTTTCAGCACATCCCATATTGTTACCAGCTTGTTAACCAGAAAATTCTTATGCCCAGCCTCATGTTTTCTGCCTTGTATAATAACTTTGYAGATGCTGGTCTACCAAATACTTTATTGAAGGTAAATTTCCCTCCTGCTACCAGAGATGGATGCTGGATATTCACATGTCACAGCCCAGAGGCTGGTGACCCCAGCTTAGGTGCACGTGAGAATACAGAGGTCAGTTAAGATGGGGAAATGACAATCTGTTTCAGAGTGAAACRGTCTGGAATAGAAATGTACAGATGAGGCAATTTGATGGAAAAACAAACAAGCTTGATACAATTTGTAAATTATTTCTTGATGAGACACAAATCCAACCAAGTTCCCTCCAGTGATTTTTGTTCTTTGCCTAAATTATATCAAGCTCAGTTGTTCTAAGTATTCCTTAAATTGCTGAAAGGAGCGGAGTAGCAAGAGCCTTGCTGAAAGAAATACAAATTCAAAATGCAATAATGATTCAAACAATGAGAATTGCATTGTTCTATCAAGCACACAAATAAAAAATCCCTTGTAGATTGTAAGAAACATGGTGTGAGCACACAGAAGAGGAAATATTATTCAAAAGTATGAGATATGAAATGTCCTACAAGATTCTTTAAAGATAGGCAAGGCGTTTGTGCAGGGGAGAATAAGAAAGCTTCTGTAGCCAGGACTGGTAAAGGGGGAGCCCACTGCTCACATCACCCCCATTCTATCTCAACACCATTGTGCACAGGTCACTGCTGTGTCTCAAAAGAACGGTGTAAATCTGGGGTACACGTGACCTCTTTACTCAAAATTATTGTTTCTTTTTTCTCTGCCTTTGCTATGCCACTGCACAGAAGGGAACACGAAATAAGGATGCATTTGCACTGCTGTCCTACCCACCCCCTCCCTGAGCTGCCTCTAGCCCTAGCCTGGGGAGGAAGTCCTGAACTTGCCTTTCTCAGGAAGATGTTACAAGATGAGCTAAGGGGATGACCCTCACAGAAAGTGGCAGCAGAAAACAAGAGCCAGCCAGAGAAAAGRAAGGTGATGACAGGCAAGGGACAAGAGAAGAGCAAACCTGAAGACAGTGCTGCACAAGGGACCTGCAGTTCGAACTTGTTTTGCCAATACAGCCTTAAGGGGTTACAGAGACACACTTGGGAAGAGACCCCCCTGAACAAGTCTGATGCCTGTAGTCATGGGTAATAGCTTAGTATAGGAGGATTCACAAAACATCTCTTATGCACACAGGACAAACCACAAATCCCTCCTCACAGTCAGGTCGCAGTCTCTCAGCAGATGCTAAAAATGTAAGAGGAAGTCCCTGCTTCAGGAGGAGTCTGCATGGGGGAGGTTACTGCCTGGGCAACTGAGCACTCCTCCAGCTCCGGGTCAAAAAGGTGGGGATGCAAAACTCCTGCCTGTTCAGTCACTTAAACAATATAAGGCCTTTCTTAATAGTTATAAACATAAAATTCTCTACATACTTTAATGCAGAATTATGAGAGACCTTTTATCACAAGGGTACTGGCTGCCTGCAGAAATACACTTGATTGGTAAAATTCAGTTTCAAAGAGCCCCTGAAAAAATAAATAAAATGTAGCCAGAWCCCTAAATCTTCTGACATTTACATTTCTTCAGTCACATTTTATTAGGTCTAAAACAAAGCAAAATTACTTATTTTAAATTCAACTACAATGTTTGTTTTCATCCTCTTCCATTTTTTTTGAAGGAGCTGTTGCTACCCCATTTTATTCTCTGGCTAGGTAAGACATGTAGAACCAGCATCATCAGTACTCCTCTATAACTGGCTTCACTGGAAACCAGTTTGTGCCACAAGTGTAACCAGGTTCCTCCATAGCTGAGCTTTCTCTGGTTTCCAACTAACAGCTCAGTTGCAGACACTCTTTTCCAGGTCTGGGAYGCTCAGATAAAAGTTCTGTGGGATTTTTCACTGCAATGCATTTTGAATCAGTACAGTAATTCTGCTCAATTAATAAAGTAATTAACAATAAAAAGGGCTCAGTAATTGAAATCCCTTTGAAAGTACATTAATTTATTCTCTCTAAGCTTTGCCTCTAATCTTTATTAATTCTGACGTCAAGCATAATGACCATAAATTAAAAATGATCATCACAAAACCCAGGCATCACAATCATTTTCTTGTCCTACATGCTGAGGTTTTAAAACAACTAGGTTTGGTCATAACTTTAGAGATTTGCYTCCCATAAAGTAAACATGATAATAGGGATATAAAAGAATTTCATGTGATTCTACTAATGAAAACATTATAAGAGTAGTACTCCTTATTCAAACGTTGAAACAGTTCACAAAACCTATGAAAATTACCCAGCTGTAACATAAAAATGCTATTTTTTCTCTTTTTTTTTCCCCTCAAATTCCTCTTCTTGTGATGTAACTGTATAGTTTTACTTGTAAGACAATAAAGAAGATGAGAGGGTGTTTCAATTGAATACTTACACAACAGACCGCTGACTTTTCATTTTACACCGTACTTCGTGTTTTACTAAAACACTTTATAGCCTCTGAGCAACCCAGAAATATTTGATATGAATAGTACAACTCAGAGCTATAAGCAAAATTGCCATCTTCCTTCTCCACTGACCTAGCAGGTATCTTTTTACWTCACTTTAGGCTATGTATATACTTATATGTATTTGCACACATACATACATACATACATACAAATCTCCACAAGAGGGCCCTCTAATCTTCCCCAAATCTTAGCAAAAGCTTAACTTTCCTTCCAAACACTGATGTCATAAAGCTTTTGTCTACAGAKACTGTGGTATCTTAGGAAAAAAGCTTTTATCAGCTAGGAGTGACTTCATGATGGAATTTCATACAACAAAAACTGTTGTCTGAAAGGGAATCAGGTCTCTATGCACAATTTCCACTATATACTTGGCATACAAAGGACTCTGAGAAAGCTTTTCCAAGTTCACTACTTGCAATACCCAGACAAAATGAGATCTTTTACACACACACAGAGACGTAGACTCGGGCAGCCATGGTGAGGCACCCTCCAAGAAGCAGCTTATTAYGTTGCAATTTGTAGGCAAAGCCCAAAGTGAGCAACCATGAGTGATTTCAGCTCTCTATGAATGAGTACCCTAGGCACCACAGTTAAGGTACAAATGGTATTAAAGTTATTTGCACTGTCCTCTCAACTCCCTGCAGATATGGAAAGCAAATCTTGTTTGTGATATCTTGTTATCTGCCTTAATATTCTGAATGTCTTACAGACACAGTTTTATAAGTCCTCATCTTCTTAACTCAATTGTAGTTACGTGATGTTCTTATTGTCTACTATACCTTTGACCTTGGAATACCTGTAAGAAATGGGACCATCTCCTTTTTCTGACCTCAAATCTCAATTAATCAGGCTCAGTCACACATGCCAGGCTGTGGACTGTGCTGTACCACTGTCAGTTGTGGATGTTATGCTCTGAGAAAGAAGCTAATAAGATGACATAAAGAAGCCTAGGCTTCTAAACAACTTCTRTGAGGGATTCTTCACCTTTCAAGAAAACTAGACAGAGATTATATTAATTCATTCCTGCAGATACAGCACAAACCCACCAATCTGCTAACTCAATCAAACAAACCTCTGCACCTTGATGTGCATGCAGCACAAACTTTAAGCAAAGTTTCCATGATTTTTCAGTGACACTGCTGTATGATATGGTCATGTATAACCCATGCCCATGACAGAGTTCAGGCTACTGCAAAACTTGTGCATTCACATRAAATAAAACACCCAAGAAGCTGATGGGTCTCCTTAAGAATACTGGCTCAAGCAAGTCACCATGGATGCCTGTGGCTCTGCAACTTTCCTCTGAAATGGACAAATCCTAATCAATGAAGCACATCTGTACAGCRGCAAAAAAGCACTTCCCAATCCCTYCAGGCCATGAACTGACTACTTGAAGCATGACATTTGATTAGCCTTATTATCTCAACTCATTTATATATAAATGTTTTCAGGGGCCATGAAGCCRTTCAGCCTTTATTAAAATCCAGCCACATTCTCTGAACTGATGTTCCCTTCCCTTGCTTCTCCCTTTTTGCTTTTTGTCTGTACAAACAAGGAGGATTTTTTTTTAACTCTAGGTTATCATCTTTGCAATTTTATTTTTTCAAATAACCTTCTCCTCATACATTAGTGCAGCAGACTGTTGCTGCACCCTCTAACATATGCAAATAGGTCAGGCTTTCTAGTCTTTCCCCACAGAGATATTTGACATTGAGACTCAACATGATCCAGCATCTTTCTGAACAAAAGGCCAGGGGAATCGTGTTCGGGACTTTATTTCCAAAAGTATTTCTCACGGAAATTAATGAACATCTRTGCAGATGCTGAATGTGAATTCAGGCAGACAAAGCCTATCTGAAGCTGAAATTAAGGTCTAGGAATACCTAATGTTAAGCATCTTTATCTTTGGATTTCCTCCCTTTCCTTTGAAGAGCCAGAGTGCTCTTCAGGTCACAAACTTATCTTGCTCTAAAAGGAGTGGGATGATGACAGGGTTATGAAAGATATTTCTGCATTAACAAGGAGCAAAGTTGCTGATGTGTATCCTAAGTAACACAAAGATTTGAACATGAAACATTCATTAGGATTTCTKTGAAGACTCTGTAAATTGCTTTCTGTTTCATATGGAATATTACTGTCAATACAAGTACAGAACGGATGCAAATGGGAAAGCAAAATTCAAGTTAAAATACAAAATCATGAATATTTTTCTACAGTTTTAATGACTTCAGTATTTCTATCTTTTCTCTAACAGAGTTTACATAGTCTGGGTCAATTTTATTTGTGATACACATACTGAATATTACATAATTTAACATCAATTAACACCTGTGAATTTAAAAAAGAAATCTCATCAGAGTTGAGCAAATGAAGACTGCCAAAATTAGCCAAAAAAAAGGAAAGGTTGCAAACTAATCTGGTTTTAATTTTTGTACTTTGAAGATGATAATTTTCAATGGGCTTCTTCTAAAGCAAAATTCGTTTTTATAATAGTATCATTTTTAATGTATGACAAAATTGTGTATCCCAGTAGTCTCACCAAGGGYTGATTAGCACGTGTACCCCTGCTCTCCCTCTGGGAACAGCAGCCACTGTGTGTTCAGGCTAAAGTACAGCCCTGTCTGGATGAAAAAGAAGTTGGCATGCACATAGACCCCTATTCACTTTAATTTGCTCCATGGCCTTAATAAATACACCAGCATTAAGTAATCTCATGCAAACCACAATTCTAAAAATAACTCACTTCAGACATTTCTTCATGTTGTTTCCAGTTACACTGCTTTTATTACTAGGAACAGTAATTAGTACAGGTGGGGTTTTCTCAGTGAAAAATTACACTTGGAAAAGCAGCAGGGACTCTCAGAGGTGTGGCAGCTGAGGGGTCTCACTGGTATTCCCTGAGCACCAGTGGAAAAAGCTTGGCAGTGTAGCTGGGCCACTGCCGTGAGAGAGGGGTAGGCAGRTGTGGGCACCCTCCTCATTCATCATACAGGTGTCCAACTTTGGGTGAGGGTGAGATGAGTGCCCACCAAGCAACACTGTACCCCCAAAATCCCTGCTGAGATTTGCTCAGAGACCCTTCTCCGTCTGGCACTTTTTCTTTTCCTCCTAGCTTCTCTCATTCTTTGGCACCACTTTATTTCATTTTTCCTCTACTTCTGCTCTTTGTCTTCCCTCATTATTTGTGTCCTCACGTAGCAGTAGTGTAACTTTTCTCCTGGCAGAGCTGCAGAGGGAGCCTTTCCTTGTACCATGTACCATGGGCTGACACAGAAGAAAATCAGCTTTCTCCTGCCTAAGTTTAAGCCCATATTCTCCTGCACCAAGTTTCTCTATACATTGACCCGGCTGCAGGGAAAATATGAGAGGGAGTGGGATTGTGTCACTCAAAGCCTTGTCAGCTTCACAGCTGTGCTGCCACTTGTCGGGGTGGCCACAGGAGCTGTGCAGCTGGTTCAGGAGGGCAGGCTGAAGGCTGGAGCACGGGGGACAGGTCTCACCTAGAGATGTGCTGGTTTAGGTATGGGGCTGCTCCCCCAAGGCCCTTTTCACAGCACTGTCCTCACATGTGCCCTTCCTCTGCAAACTAATTTTTTTTCATTGATATATTTTAATTTTAGCTCATTGAAACTGGATCTGCCTCATTTTTACATCCCAGGTACACAGACTCTCCGAGGGCTYGGTTTATATCCCTGTGCGTTAGTATATTAATGTCAGTTCAGGTTTTCTTAACGAATCTGAAAGCCAAAAATTATTTTGAAAACCTTGGTATGCAGTCTTTTCCTTTCTGCAGGTTTACCCCTGTTATTTAGAGTTGTTTACTGGCATAACCCCATCATTCAGCATATGGGGAATGGCATTGGTGTAATGCTCAATCCCAGATATYCTAAGGCAACTGTAATATTACAGTATTGCCATTGGACTTTGTTCTGTTAAACCTAACCTAACTCTCCTTTAGGAGATTCATGCTCTGTAGAAACAGCTGAATGAAAAATATCATATTAAAAAGGTGTTGAAGAAGCTACTTGACTAGTCCATGGCAGATAAACCCAACAAAAACTATTAAACACAGAGAAATCGGCAATAAGCAAAAAATTCTCAAGCTTTTAATTTTTCAGCCAGGGGAGCATATTCAGAGGTATCACCATTACATGCTTGCCTAGTTTTTGTCCTCCTTGGACTCTCCATTTTTGGAGGCAAGGTTAGGTTAGGTTAGGTTAGGTTAGGTTAGGTTAGGTTAGGTTAGGTTAGGTTAGGTTAGGTTAGGTTAGGTTAGATGGACCTTTGGTCTGACTCAGCTTAGCTGTCCCTGTGCTACTTCAAGCCACCCACATAGTTGTACTTTTTTCCCCTGACATTGATGAGGGAAGTATCTTACATGTTGATGAGTTAAGTCAAAGAAAAAAAAATTAAAAAAAATCTGTACTGTTTTAGTCATATGCATAAGGAAGAATCTGGATGTCATGCTTGCCATAGAAAATGTTCTCTCACCTTCAATAAGAAATCTGTTTTCTGTTTTCTTAAAAATGGATGTGGGTGTTACAAATGGCAGTTCTTTACCGCTTTTAAAAATGAAAGCTTTCCATTCATTTGAGAACAGACTATCAGAAAATATATTATTACCAGGGGTTGGTAGGAGGCAACRTCAAACAGCATGTCAGCTCTGAAAGAGAAATGAACCATGGAAACAGASTGAGTGCAGGAGCCGACCGCTGAGGTTCAGCACAGAGGAGAGGAGCATCCCATCGAGGCCACGGCACAGAAAGGCAGTGGAGATCTTCAGGTAGGCTGAAAAATGCCTCAGCCCCTCCTGACAGCTCCACCRCTGCTCCATGGCAGGTCTGTGTGTGGCTACATGCCCTGGCACGGCAAATGTGACCCATAGCAAACCCAGGCAATATGAATTAGCTAAATAATAAATAAAATATACCAGCCTCTGCTGGCTTTATGTGTTCACGTGGGATATCCGATGGACACAGTCACGTGCAGAACAAAACCGCCTGGGATGGCACAAAAACAATTTACTGACTCCTTCTGAACAGCTTGAATACTCCTGTAAGTCTTTCCATGTAATACACATTTCCTTGCTTCTGCTAGAACTATATGAATGAAAGTAAATGACACACTAAAATATTAAATTCCTTAAATGTTGAATATGACACATAACATTTAAAGGAGTTCAACATATTAACAATAATGACATTACAGRAGTGTGCCAATTTCATAAGAAAGGTAATGTATAAAAGCCTCTGTTACAAAGTGAATTATTATCCTCAGATCTGGAAAATGCCAGTAAGAATATGATTTGTGCAGCTTTTATTTTGCCATTATAACACCCTACTTATTTGCAATAAAAATGATTATTTTTCCATACAACACCTGCTTTGTTCAGTGCATAGAACAAGGCAGTACTCAGCGACATGCCTGTTCAATATTTCTTTTTATCATCATCTGAAAGCCCATAGCTCAGWGTTTTATTTACAGCATGTTGCACASACRGTGCTCAGGCACAGAAWGTCRCATGTCCTCTTTGCTTTTACAATCACAATTGTCCTTGCACTATGTCGTACTTAATTTCTTTATGATTCRTATTTCCTACAACTCCTATTACAGAGATACCCTTGCGCTTGTGCACATTGAATCTTGATTGTTTTTGGGTCAAAAGGAAACATCACCAAAGACTGGGGACAAATTCCTTYCTTGAAGAGACAGGGAGCACACAGCTGCAATGAGCAATGGGAGAGGCAAGATTGAGTCTCTCAGGCAATAGAAGAAAATGAAGAAACATCCCTCAGTTCCTACACACCATGACCAACTTTAGACAAAAATAGGCATGACTGCTATTTGGTGTGGCACTCACATCTGCAGGTACTGTGTGTGCCACAGGGATCATGAAGGAATATGTTTCCCACTGGTGCTCCCCAAGAAGGACTCATGGGGCTTCTCAGACTCCCTAAAGCAGGCAGCAGTACTGTACATGCACAGAGACTCCTAACAAACCTTACAAATCATAGCTATGGCTTCCAGTGACAGAATTGAGCAAGGTTTTGAGTATGAGATTTCCAGACTTGGTACTCACTCCTTATGGCTTGGGGCCTCAAATGACCTCATTAATATCAACAAATTTGTAAATCAGGCCACCCATTTTCTACTTCATCTGGAATTCTGAACTGGAACAATACTTTAAAATATCAGCATCTTGAAGATTTCATCATTTATCTACCCTAGASTCTTGTTGTGTGCACCTATTTCAAGTATGCCCAGGACAATGGAATCATCATCCTTTTGAAAACCATTACTACTAAACATTTCACTTCCAATAGACATTCAATTCAACAGACATTTTGTGGGTATTTTATGGACATTTTGAAGGGGTGGTCCATAGATTAAGTGAATGATATCTGCTTACAATATCATAGGATGGGAGGAGGGGGTGGTGAGTAATGAAGCTGTATTGAATAATGCGGTACCTGGGCATTTTGCAAATGGTGCAGAGTAAAGGGTGGAATGTGTTGGTTTCAGCCGGGAAGAGTTAATTTTCTTCATGATGGCTGATGTGGGGCTGTGTTTTGGATTTGTGCTGAGCAGCGTTGATAATAGAGATGGCTTTTTATTGCTGAGCAGGGCTTACACAGAGCCAAGGCCTTTTCTGCTTTTTCTACTGCCAGCTGGTGAGGGAGTTGGGGATGCATGGCAAGTTGGGAGGAGTCACAGCCGGGACAGGTGACCCAAACTGACCAAAGGGATATTCCAGACTATGTGACATCATGCTCAGTATGTAAAGTGAGGGGAGAAGGAGGAAAGGAGGGACGTTTAGAATGATGGAGTTTTCTCTTCCCAACTCACTATTACTTGYGATGGGGCCCTGCTCTCCTGGAGACGGCTGCACACCTGCCTGCCCATGGAAGCAGTGAATTAATTCCTTGGGTTTTTTGCTTTTGTGCCTGGCTTTTGCTTAACCTGCTTATCTTTATCTCTCAACACATTCTCTTGCTTTTACCTTTCTGATTTTCTCGCCAGTTCCACTGGTGGGGGAGTGAGTGAGCAGCTATGTGGGGTCTGGTTAATAGCTGGGGTTAAACCATGACAYGTTCTCACTTTTTATTTGGAAATGGCTGTCTTATATTTTTCACTACATCTTTCAGGTAGTACAAATCTTAATGAAGAAATGACTGGCATTAATAAGGCAGTAATGTATTTTCATACCCACCACTTASTAGCAGATGCTTAGAATAACTATGACACAGGTAAGGGACAATTAACAGAAAGATGATGTCTTTTTGTTCACCTATTTCTCACCAAGAAATATATTCTTGAGTGCAAAAACTGTCTCCAAATAGTTGATAAGGAAAAAAATGSCTAATACAAAAGGAATATTTGATACACCCATAAATAATGCAAACTTTTTCTTTGGACATATGGATGAAATCGGTATTGTCAGTCAACCAACAAGTAACATTAATATGATTTAAAAACATACTTCTAGGCTACACAGAAAACACTTCTAAATTCWGGACTTTGTACTCACTAATGGGCACAACTTCACAGGCAAAGTTACTTGGAGACAAGAATAACAGCTCAATCAGATGGGGACCAGTTGGCCATCTTGTCACCATCACCACCTTGTACAAAGTTAAAGGCGTGTCTGTGCACTTTGCTGAATGAGGACAGGCTTTAACTGCCTTCCTGAACCAGGACTTCAATAATTTGTGGACATTAAAAAAGTTATGATCTAATTCATTATGCAGGGCGACAGTTGTTRGCACAGTAAATTAGCTGGATGATAGGCGGACTGTACATGCTCGGAATTAAAGTAATCACAGCGTTATTTTCTCTGACAGGGGTTTATTCAGCCAAAGTGCAACTAAATGATGTAAATATGAGTAAACAAATAATTGTTGCAATAATTTTTCAATTCTGGAGATATTTTCCGTTTGTTTGTGTTTGAAAGCTGGCTGCYTCAGGCCTCAGAAATCTGTAAGAAAGAGACATCACCCCTCACAGGAGAGAGAAACAAAAGCTACAGGAGATTTGCTTCTGTCCAAACACCTGCAAGAGCCCAGGCTGAAGGGCAGAATGAAAGGCTGGGTAACCCCAGTGAGACACTGTGTCCCTGACTCATCAAGCAGCATCTGTGCCAAGGTAAATCAGGAGAGGGCAAGCCAGTGTCCTTTCAAGACAGACTTCTTCAGTTGAATTTTTCAGCTAAAATTAATGTTTCTGATCGTTAAAATACTAAAATATGTCCAAAATAAAATCATGTGGCTCTGTGGGATACAGTATCAATGACTAGGAACAAAATCATATTTGATATTTGAATTCTTCTTTTTCAATGACTAAGGATTTTTTTTTTTTTCCAAGCAGTCAAAGCTTTGGAGATTCTTTGGACACAATAATTTCATAAAATCCTTGCTTTATAAAAAAAAATCTTTTGATCTTCGAAGTCTGTAAGACACTACTGAACTCTTGAAACTTGCTTTCTTTCTTTCACCCCAGTAAAYACTGATTTTTGTGAGATCTCTTCTGACATCTAAAGACTCTGCTGGTCAAAGCTCCTCTCACTCTTCCCAGTGAGCTCAGAATTACCACACCTGTGTTTTGCTCTGAACTGCTGAAATGACTGATGTCTGTAAATGGTTTTTGCTTTAAATGTCCTTGCTCTGGAATCTCTTGAGTGCACTCTGCCAGTGCACTGCAGAGTAGCACACATCTCCATGGTTGGAGAACAGCTGTGTCTGGTCTTCCCTACACTTTTGACATTTTAATTTAATTTAATTATGTGGATAAAAATCTTCCTCTGGGGGGGGTTTGGCACTGGGGACAGAAAACACATACCTTACATTCAAACACAGATTTTCTTTATCTCTTATCTCTAAAATGTCAGCCTTCCCTATTCCTAATCYATATTACAGATGAAAATGGTTAGTGTGAACACATTCAAAACATCTTCAATTTAACATGCAGCCTTTTGACTTCTGTTGAAGCYTACTCCTTCTCACAGGACTTCTAGGGTAAGACCTATTCAACCTGCTGTCAGTCAGTTGAAATTATTCCTAGTCTCAGGCAGTTCATCTGCAGTAAGCAGAGAAACGCAGGTACCTCCACTGATGATTTATCCTCCACAAAGACAGGTGTCCTCAAGACATGGAATGAGTTTGCCTCTGTAGGTATGTTCCAATTGAGATCAGCACAATTATATTCTCTTTTCCTTGCAACCCCCTRCCACAGCCAYCATGACAATGMTTGRTGTCAGTGAGCTCAGATCAAATGCATCTCAGTGACTGACAGCCAGCACGAGGAATGATGCCTGCACTTAGTAGATGCTTTTTTCCTTACAGCAATTGGTGAGCAACATGGCAACCAGTCACAGTCTGTGATGGCCAGCTGAAGAAACATTTTCATCAGATAACATAAATTACATTACTGGAAAAAATTACGCAGTTGCATAATTTCTTTTACAAAATGCTGACTTTTGAAAGATGTCTCTCTGAGTGCTACTTGTCCGGGTTCATTGCTGGGCTGAGTTCTCTAGCTTTGTTAAGTGTGGCTGCACAGCACTCCACTGAGTCACTGSTTTATTGCCTTATCATTCAAAATAAATGACAACCCAATTAATTTTTCAAACTTTTGTGTCAGAGCTTTTGCCAAGACAAGCTCATTGCTGACACTTGGCAGAGGACATTACGATGCCGTTTGGCATGTGCTTGGTAGGCGTGGAGATACTCAGWTCCTTCTGCTTCCAGAGAGAACCAATAACATGGAGGGTTTCCCTCGAGAAATGCAGTARTGCCTGGGCTCAGGGCTTGATGAGTGACAGCAATTTTGTCCATAAATTGTAAGCTCAAACTCCATGAGTTTTATAAACAAGATGGAAATCAGGCTTTTAAATGGATGTCTAAGATCCCAGTAGAAGATGACTGTCTTCTTGCACAGTAGGTAATTGCAGGGGTTTCAGTCACCACAGTTCAGGCATTAAGGGAGTGCAATCAATTATACAAACTGCTGTAAAATCTAATATTGCCCCATAAAATCATGAAAAAATGCTAACATTTCTCAGCTGTTGACATGGTTATGCAGACTGGTAATTAAGCGATAGGGAAAAAAATAGAAATTAACATCAAGTCTGGAGATACGACATGGAGGAATTCATAATGGRTGCTATTTTGATCAATGTTATTGGATGCAATGTTATCCAGTGTAATATGTGATGATTAAATGCTTGAGAAAAGATAGCAAGCGGACTAATTGTGACAATGAAACTAATTTGGAAGATACTAGTTAACTTAATGAAAACAATATAAAGATACTTTGAAGAATTTAGTAAAAAAAAAATTAAAATGTAAAAAAATGCATTTTTAAAAAGAAAAATATATTCTGAAACAAGCAGGATGGAAACATTTTAGGCCCTAGAAATATCTAGGTTAGATAGAGCCCTTAGCAACCTGACCGAGCAGCAGGGTTGCTGATATGATCTTTATGGACCCTTGATCTTTATGGACATATGATCTTTAGAGGACCCTTGCAACTCAAACAATTCCGTGATAGTTCTAAGAATATGGAATAATATGAGAAGTGCTTTTTACACATATATTTTAGTGGAAAGAGGGAAATTTGTCACTTCACACCTACAGATATTCCATTGTGTGGTATGACTTTGCTGACTTAAGCGTATTAAGGTCTCAGTTAATGACAACATTTTTGGATAAGAAAAAATGCTAACCAATTGGAGAGTATGGCAGCAAAGTGCTGACAGGACACGAGTAAATCTATGTAGCTGGGCTACATTAACTCTTGCTTCTTGAATTTTGACGAGATGTAAAGTCATCTACAGCAGTTTTCTCAGAACCACATCCAGTTGGGTTTTGAGTATCTCCAAGGATGGAAAYTCCTCARCCTCCCTSGGCAGMYTTTGCCTGTRCCTGGTCACTCTCACACTGAAAAAGTGTTTCTTGATGTTCAGGAAACACTTCCTGTGTSTCAGTTTGTGCCTGTCACCTCCACTCCTGCTCCTGGGCACCAATGAGCAGAGCCTGGCTCTGTCCCCTTCTCATCCTCCCTTTGGAAAGATCACTCCTGAGTCTCCCCTGCTCYAAGGCCGAACAGACTCAGCTGTCTCAGCATTTTCCTACATGTTCAGTGCTCCAGAACTTAATCATCTTTGTGATCCTATGCCCATGTGTTATACTGGAGAGCTCAGAGCTGGATGCACCATCCCACCACAGACGCGGTCCCACCAGTGCTGAACGAAGGGGAAGAGTCACATTCCTTAATGACAATGGTTGTGGAATGGGATCCCTTAAAAATGATGCAGTTTAAAACTTTATAATTTAAAGCGCACAAAGAAAGCAAGAGAAGAAATCATTCTGGGAAAATCAAATGGCTATACAGTAAGGAAAGACATGGCAATAATTTAGAACCCTTGTAAATTAAACAGAAAAAAAGATACCTGGATGGTGGTGGCAGTATTTGCTCTGAGAAATTATGGCAACTGTGSTAACTTAAGGCACTTGGAGTTGTATTAAGCATAACCAGATCTAAGCACTGGGAATAAATGCTGGCAGTAGCAGAGGGAAAAACAATGTTAGAAAATGCAATATGTCTCTTCCATTTTTAACTTCTAGGAACATGTGTTGCTTCCTTTCTGAATGCTAGCAGATGTCAGCACCCTGCAGACTGGTTTCTCAGCGGAGGAGAAATCAGAGTGGATATACTCTAAACGCAAATTGAGTAATTTACATTTAGACACTCATCCTGGAGCGGAGACTGTCATAAATAACACGCAGGCGATCCCTTCTTTCAAGACACTCAGCCAAACGCCAGTGCCCTGTTCCCAGGGAGCAACTTCAATCAAAGATATCGGCCGAAAGCAAACTCCGTGGCCTCTCACACAGCGATGGCCTCATCAGAAAGGTGTATTAAAATGTCAGCAGGAAAGAGATGCCAATCTCTGCCTTTCCTAGCACACAATGACATTTTGAAAGCAGTGCCACCTGGTGACACCTGCCAAACACACTCTGCTGCTCAGCATAGCATACACCATCTCAGAAACACCTCAAAGGAGGATAGGGAATTGAAGGGAACCAAAGAGAAGTGGAAAAAAAAAGTGGCTTTTTAATTTATTTCCTTCTATAATTCCCTGTCAAGTTTCCACATGCAAAAACCTTTTCTCTTTTTCTGAATAGCGGTGAGGGCTAATCACTGGCATCAGTTGCTGCCTGCTGGCACTGTAATTTATCTCAGCAGAGCGCAGCCCTCCCCTGTGATAATCTGCCGTGTTACCACACGTTATGAATCCTCTKGCTAACAGTGAGGCTGACCCATAGCCAAGAGTACCAGGCTTGGTACAAAGCAGATTTTGAAGCGCAGGGAGTGCTGGAGTGATCACACAGCCTCTAAATGCTGCTARCACCCAACACAATCCAGAGCAACATCTCTTCCTCACAAACCCTACACAACACTTCTGTGATGCTGGCCACCATGAGAGCGAGCCTGGTCACCAGGAATGGGCCCCAGACAAATCTGTACATCGGGGTTTAATTAGAGAAGGTGAGTCAGCTTTCTTCTGGTTCACATAGTACTGTGTCAGAGGAAACCCYGCCCTCATTCACTGTATTCTTCCCTCTCTCTAAAACACCTCTTTTTTTTTTTTCAGCTTTGGTTCCACATCGAACTATAAACTGTAAGTACAAGGGAGCCAAGAACCTGCAGGCTGAGAGGCAAGCCAAAGCAATACCTTCTCCGTAAGCWTCTCAAAATATGGCAGGGCTGTTGCACAAAGCAAAAACCTATTGCTTTAAACTGTCATATCCTTCAGCTGCTGTAAATGTAGTCTTTTATCTGTCCTCTAGATCTATTTTTACCTGCCTATTCCCAAGTACCAGCATTCAGCCAGCGAAGAGAAATCTGTTGCTGCTGAAGGTCTGTGCAACTCTAATTCCCCTTAGGTGCTCCTRTGCATGCCATCCTCTGTGTCCACTGAATGATTGACATTAATTACTTCAATCACAGCATGGACACTAGCTCAGTAGAAAGGGAAAAGGATTAAAGCAGGAGCAAATGGAGSAAATTTTCTGTGGGAGGATGCAACACCTCCAGGCTCAATAGCAACTTCTGCTGGAGCTGTGCAGGCTGCTAAAACCAATGCCCGCGCTACGACCTGTCTGGACACTTGTACACATCCAGCCATCACAGTGCTTAAGTCCAAGGAATGGATGTGTCATGCCATCCAAGCAGCGATATATTATCATTCTAGGTTTTAGAAAGGGATCAAGTTATCTCAGAATCACACAAGGAGCCCATGGGAGAGAGAAAACCTGCATCCAGCTTCCCTGTATCTCTGGCCACTCCCGATCCATCMATGTGTCTTTCCAAAACCATCAACTACTTACAGACAAAAAGCCATTTTTATCTCATAATATTCTAATTAAARAGGAGATGGTAGATGAGCAAGTACTGGACATTCACACCCAATGTATTTTCCTTGCACCGTTCACGGTCTCTCATGAAGTCAAAAAGGCCAGCACCAACCCACCTCTCTGCTTATCACATCCAGTATGTTTATAAATTAAATTTGAAACACAGGAGAAAATGTAACTTGSCTAACCTATTTCTCCCTGCCTTTTAAAGACAAAACTGTAGAAAAGTAGCTTGCTAAATGCTACATGTTGAAGGGTTATTTTCCTTCCTCTTCTCACTTGCAAGTCAAAAGACTTGATCATAAAAASATTTGGAGCAGTCTCTGAAACACAGAACACCCAGTACACATGCAAAAAATAAAAACATCAGAAAAGGAAAATCACTCATCAAATTTCCCTCAGACTTCTGGGTATTTTTTTTTGAGAAACAAATGTTCATTGARTTGGATCTGGGAGGTGATTTGATATATGTAATCATTTATTTGCTGAAGATGAGGGCAAGCCAAGAGAAGCCAAAGCACCATTATGAGAGGTTCAAAGCTCTTTAGCTATTTCCTTGCCTCTCTTTAAAATGCGGATTTTTCTTCCCACTTAAAGAGCTATGAAAACAAAGAGAGAGCTAATGTCAATTCATGCTCTGGATCTAAATATTTTAAAAGGCAAGCAATAACACTGAAAATATCTGGATGCATATATTCCACCATGAGTCATTATATTTTAATATTTCGGCGTCTGGCAAATCAACGAGTGCATCACTATCTACCCTGTGAGATAATTAAGTTTAAAAGTCATAACAAATGTAAAATAACACATAATGAAACAATCTAAAAGCTATGCATTCACATTTTCCTTGGAATATTTTCTGATTACCCTCTTGCAAATTGTCAGCTACCCAGTGATAGTAAAATTGTTTGAATAATTTTAAGAGAAAAATCAAACACATTAACTTTTAATAATATTTTATGAGACTCATAATTCTTTGGGATGTAATAACCTCTTATCCTACTGCGATTAGTCACTGGGATCCATCATGCTGGTCCCCTGGTACTCAAGACAATCTAAATTTTGAGTAATACTGGAAAAGGTAATAGAGATCCAAAATTAATACGTTCCTTTGTGCTTGTAATGTTATCCCTAATGGAAGTGAGGTTTTTTTTAAAACTAAAATTTATCAAGGAGCTAATTGTGAGGATCCAGAAGATGACATACTTTGTAGGACATAACACYGTGATGGGACTGTGGTACAAGGATTTAATTATTATCTTGAACAACCTGTCCTAATGATAGCTGTCTGAAACGACACCAGACGCTGAAACCCCCTACTGTCAAGGCCAGCAGCAAGAGGCAGAAAAAGACCAAATCCCTCAACTTGATGGAGTGCAGGGAAATCTCACATTAGCCAGCCCACAGCTCACCAAGCCCACCATCCCAGGCTGCGGGATGCACTCTGTGTCTCCCAGAAATCCACCATATTCCTCTCGCRTTCTTGTCATTTGAACCGTTGGCAGTCACGTTTGTCAATTTAATGYCTTGGCTAATTTCACCCCAAAATAACGTTTGTTTACATAAATCTACTCTCCACGGTAAAATAGCTCATGCTTGAGCATTTCAAACGTTACCTTATTAATGGGAGGCAGGATGGCAAGAGTAGATGTCCTATAGAAAATTAGCACACTCTCCAATTGCCTGTGTTAGTCCTGCCYGTCGGTAAGTGGTGATTAACACCCCGCTGGCTGCAGCTGTACTTCTCAATATAGCTGCTCTGAGTAGGAGGATGCACAGAGAGTACCTCATTACTATGTCTTTAAAGCTGTAAAGCAAGGAATAATGCAAAATAAATCCTTTAAACTAAAGGTCACAGACTCGAATCCGTTGGCACGAACACCTGCCCGCACTTTTAAAAGAAAAAAATCACAAAGACAAGTGATTTATCTACTTTTGTTTCGTTTCCTTTCATTGCAGGTATGCAGAGGCCACACAACTGGATGTTAATAATTCTCAGCCACAGCGGTATGTTTTTATATACCACCAGAAGAAAATCTTAGGAGCTTAGCTAACAGGCTGCCTTGCTGGCAGAGAGCTAGCATTAGCTATTTCTTCTCCTTGCCCCAAGCTTTTTGTTCACTGCAGACTGCAGGAGAACAGACCAGTCATCCTGCTCCCTCCACGCTTCCAACACTGAAAACTTTCTTCCAGTTCAAGCCCACTTTGTGTGCACATTCAATCTGTAAACTGACAGGTAAAACCTGGCTATATTGCTAAGCTACAGATTCCAATAACCACAGACCTATATGAGAGAAAATTACTGCCTGACAGTGTAGAGAAATCTGCAGGGTGACCTCCTCAATAGATTTAGGTCTCCTTGTGGATAATGCTTCTGACCAGGGAGGATGTTGGTGGCTACCCTCAATCTTTGTCTTTTGCTGTCACTCACTTTGCAAGSTCAGAGGCCATGAAGTCACACAGAYAGGGGCAGATGACACTGCTGTGTGTAAAATCTAACAGCACTCTGGTGGTCTCTTCAGCTCCCTTTCTAGTGGAGATAAACCCTTTGTCTTTGCCAGACACAGCCCTGGGCACTGCAGGGTGCTGAAGGACTCCAGCCCAAGCACTTGGGTGGGGCATTGCCAAGCTGAGAGCAGGCACCCAGTCCTTTTCCACAAGGACACAGCACCCCTTGGAAAATCTAGTCCCACATATGAGCAATGACTGTACCTAAAAATATACCCAAAAATGAGTGAGGCAGACTCTTCTCGCCCTATTGCCTGCTGTGGGCATGCTGAAATGGATGCAGCTTCCACCACCACTCCATCTGTCACAGAGGTTAAAGTCAGTCTTGGGCAGACGTCAATGAAAAAAATAAAAATAAAAAGAAGAAAGAAAATATGATTCTTGCTGGTGAAAGAGGGACAGGCTGATTCGGAAGTACTTGAATGGGAAAGGGTTCTGTGCAACTGAGCCATTGCAAAGCAGAGCAAAGTGATCCCATCTCCCGCTGCTTCAGGAACTGAGMAGTGCACCCCTTCAGATCATAAAAACAGACTTCTATTCCTTGTAAGGCAAACAAACATTTTCCCTCATATAAATCTGCAATTACTAGTTTTGTAGCTTGGCAATACAGGTTTTTTACTTTTGTCATTTTATGGATTTTTTTTTTTTTTTATTTTGAAAGCGAGCACAAATAGATTCAATTGTCCCCAGAATACCACCTCTCACTGCACAGAATTATTCTCCCAGGTGCAGGGTTCACCCACGTCCAGACTGGCCAAACAGACTGAAGAGAACCCTTTCAGGAGAAGAATTGGGAAAACTTTCACTTTGCATTTCAGTGACTGAAAGATGAAATAGGGTGATGAAGACCAAGCAAGAGCCCTGTAAGCTCTGCATAGATGTGAGATGATGTCTTAAGTCCTGGCTGGAGTACTGCATTATTTAGAAGTTGAGGACAGATTTTCTCTGTCTTGCTGCTCAACCAAAAACATGTCAATGATACTAGTCCTGATAGCCTCCATGRTCAACCAACATCTACTTTCTACTCTAAAACACTTTACAGTATTATTATAATTTCAGAAATTACCATGTTTCTATAGGATTCACAATGCACTGCTGAACATAGAACCTGTACCTTCTGTTTGTTTCTGAGCTGGCTTGTTCAGAAAGCAGGCACAGGGCATCCTGCTGGGACTAGGGATTATCCTTTGTACTCTCTTGGTTTGAATGAAAGATCTCACCTCCACAGCAAATGMAAAAAACATCCTGCTGGACCCTGAAAGACCAGCTTCTTCCATCCCTCAAACTTCCATTAGTACTGCATGAAAACCAGCCAGCTAAAGTCAAATTCAAGTAAGACCCAGGTATGGGCTGAAAGAAATAAGGCAGTGCTTTCAAGAATTTGAAATCCTTGTGGAATTTGGAAGCTACATGGGGGACCCCACCCCTTAATTCAGTAGATTTACTGGCTGACCCTGGAACCGTCTAGGGCTGCAGAAGCCAAGGGCACCGAGTGTCACTGGAGAGTGGCAGACAGCTCCCTACTGCCCACCCAGCATCTCGGTGCTCCCTGCCGGTGCTGCCCCTAGGGAGGGAGTTCTGCCTTCCCCTCACTGAAACCTGGAAAAGAGACAAGAYGAAAAAGGTCAAGGATATGATGGAACCAACCACTTAGGCATATATAGCCTGTCCTGGCATTCTACTGGGCATGCAGCACAATTCAGCTCTCTGAACTGACATTCCATATTTGAATTCCCCTCTAATACACATGGGAATATTCATGGATACCTGACAAGTTGCCTTGCATTATGTATTCACCACTGTCCATCAGGATAATTAAATTGTCACCTAACAGGGGAAAGATCATGAGTGTAGGGGACAAATCTGATGTAAGAGCCAAACCCAGACTATTGAACATTTTATCTTTTTACTTATTTTAACAGAGATAAGAATAGTCATGAAACATGTGCCAAACTGCAAAAATTTAGCACAGCTTTCCTTCAACATGTCATTTACCGATAGAAGCAGGGAAGAAAGTAATAATAATAAKAACTCATCACATCTACAGAATTATAAGAAAYAGAATATTTMTTTTTTTGAGTACTTGGAAGACACTCAGTCTGGTTATGTCAGAAGGCTTTAGATTAGACTGATAATGCAAATATGCCAAACTTGCCCACCCATTGAGATACAGTAAAACTAAGATTAATAAATATGTCAACAAGAAAAGCTGATGTATTAGAGTCTGCAGGTTTGCAACTTGAATTGTCAAAGGATCCTTGGGAAAAAGTCCTTAAGCAAAAAAAAGGTGAGATATTAGGCATAAGTGTACTGTATTTGATCCCATGAARAAGTATTACACCTTATTGAATCCAAGGCATGGCTTGCCATGAGCCACTAGAAGTCATTATGGGGATTACACCTTGCCTGAAGATGAGACAAAAAACTTAAATCACATCTGAACGAAGGCATAATTGTGTCTTTTCTCAATAATGAGAAAAATGTTTAATTAATAGTATTTTTTTTAAATTATAAAGATTATGAGGGCTTTTTTTAAGGTCTATGATTACATTTTTAAATTAAAAAAGGAAAAGCATACAATTTATTTGAGCGCTTCCATAATTTCACGTAGACACCAAAATAATTAATGTCAATGCAGTAAGCTACTTGGGAGTATCAATATAGACTGTCAAAACCAGTTTAACCTTCTTTTAGCCTTCCTGGTATTTCATAGTCATTAGCTATAACACAACAGTACACTTCTGGGAGCTCCACACCTAATTACCTTTCATGGGTAAGAAAAGTTTTATTTAAGCATTCATCCTAAATGCATTCTCTCGTGAAAGAGTATGTCTCAAAGCTACATTAATGGAAAATATGCACAAATAAATGCACCAGTGTGATTTGTGGTAGCTCTTWGATGCATTAGAATGAAGACAACAAAAATGACAAAAAAGGGACCTTTTTCTCAAAAAGAGGTGCCTCCAGAATACAYGAATAGTTAGTGTTCTCAGTATGCATAGGACTTTAATAAAAAATTTTCAGAAAGAGCTTCATTCAGTGTCATGGCAAGAAACAATATGAAACATATTGGTTATCGAACACTTGGCATGAATTTTTACTGCATATAAAGAAGCATTAAATTTCAGCATGTGAGTWACCCAGCTGCCTTAACAAGGAAAAGTGCAAATGATGACATTTTTTAATTCTGCAGTATGAARCCATTCTGCACAATGTTTATTTATTCATGCCATATGAAACACAAAACTTCCCATGCAGAAGGAAACCGTTCAGAAATAATTATGGCTCACAAAGTTTAAAATGTTCTTTAATAAGGTTTTATATAAACATACTAACATTCAGAATAGATGCTTATAATCTGTTTGGAAAATTTTGTGCCTGGGACTGAATGCCATTCTTGCTGAAAACTGCCTTCAGGAACACACCTGCTGCCTTCTTACGTGATAGAGAGCATCAGCCCGATCAATCCAGGAGATCAATACAGCTGTAATCCTAATGTTTGTTTTGAAGCACGCCCTGCTATTTGAGAGCAAATACAAGCAGGAAACATAACCTCCAAACAATTCACTGGACRGAAGGGGCAAGCCACTGTCCTGCTACTCTCTGAATTTCAGAAGCTTTACTCTGTCACAACAGCACATTCAGGAGTCCTACCAGAGATGTAAGAAAACAAAGAGAAGCTGTGTTCAAGTTCAGCACTGGCTGCTGGGCCAGTGCAGCAAGCAGGTTTTTGGGGAAAAGCCTGAAGGGAATGGGAAGCACTCAGTAGCAGCTTGGTGCCGTGTAATTTATCACCACGCAGCCACAGGCTACAACATATGGTGCTCTCAGTGAAGCACCCGAAGGCAGCTTGGTAGGGCTCTATGAAGATCAATGATACACCAAAGAATACCATTAAAAGACACATTCATCTTCCCCTAATCAATAACAGCCTTAAAATGATCTCTGTGACACACTATTCTTGCAAGCATTGCTKCTGGGCTTCTTCAGCTCACTTGTCATCCTCTGGCTCCAGTCTTATTGCTGCCAACTGCTCCGCACGCTCTCCTTACTGCAGGAATTTGGCTTCCCCTGAAACTTATCAGACAGAATGAGRAAATATAAAAGTGACATCAAGTTCAATGAAGACACTGAGATGCATTCAGTCTCTTCAATAGCCTGTGATACAAATGGTGCATGTGGCAAGCGATTTTTTGTGTCTTTTATCAGATCAAAAAGTCTACYCTTACACACCCTTCATAGATTACAGCAAGCCATTGCCAAGGGGATTCAGAATTAATGAAAAGCATCTCAGTTCTGGATAAAAAGCAATTAAAGAGAAAGACACAGCTGACTAAAAATGCAAAGCATAATTTATCTTTATGGGCAGGCAAAGCATTTCATGAATTTGTGCTCTCTCCATCAACAGGAAATCTTGCCCTCCTGGGATGGGCTTCATCCTCTGCATGGAAAACCAAGGGTYAGCCCCTGATGCAAGGATGTACTGAAGCAGCATCTTGAGGGTGCCAGTGTCCCATAAGTTCCTTGATCAGACTGGCCAGTGTCCAAACTCCTGCACGAATGGGAACTGCTAGTGGTCTATGTCCTTGGTAYCCCCTAGTGAGCACCCTACAACATYCTGGACYACAACAGGACAGGTTTCCCTGTGGTCAGGGGAGCACAGAGAAGGCTAATACTTTCCATGCTTTTTGGAAAAGTAGATAGGCAGTTTCCTTTTCCACACACAGACATCACTGAATCAGAGAATGCCTGTGGGTGCTCAACCCTCCCATYGGGAAATGGTCTTTCCAGGCAATTCAGTATTCACTCCCAGAAAAAAACACTGTGGTTTTGCTTTGGCTGAGAGAAAACAGATGCTGCTGTTGCCAGGGGCAAGGGGGCTAATACATGAGTTAACAGAAATGAGATGATGAGAAATCCCATTTTTGTGTGTTGATCGAGATACTAAGTCAAGATATCTTGAGCATTAACGTCAGAGTGACATTGCTCATCTGCCTTGTAATGAGCTTGGTCAGCGTGGTTGAGCAGCGTTTGCCTCCACAATCCTGAGGGCAGGAACTCAGAAGCCATTCAGCAAAGGCCTCCCACAGTCAACATCCAGCAGGAACTGAGAAACTTCCTGCACCTATGACACTCACTTGTCCCCAAGTTCACCACATCCAATTTACTGCTCTTTAGCACCGTGTGGAGCATGTACAGGAAGTCCTTTGCTTTCCTGCCTAGCTGGAGTTTAGTTCTGCCTCATTAAAAACATCACTGTAGCTGTAAGAATGAGATTTCATTAGGTCCTTGACAGACACTCATTTGGTAGAGGTCACAGTCATGACACTACACGACTGTTTTTCCTGGACCTAAAACATAGTTCTGCCCAGCTATAAAGTTAAGATTTGAACCCACTGTGTTGGGAAATCCAGAACACATGCATAAATTTGATTTAAGAATTGCACTTGAGGAATGTACTAGCACAGACTGAGYTTAAAGGCCACACCCCGAGAGCATCCAGAATCAGCAGCATTGCAACTTTGTCCAAGATAATTCTCCCATCTGATGCTGAAACTTGCAACTGTGAAGAGGTTTATATATACTTAAGAAACAATTACAACTAGTGACTCAAAAATAATTCCCAAGCCAGAAATATTTCAGAAATTAGGAAAAAATACAACTTGACTTTGATTATAATTAGGTTTCCTGTGGTTAGTTAAATGTTTTCTCATTTACCCTTTAATTCTAGCAGTGTAATCAGTCACCTGGTTCTTTATGAGCTATGCACCATGGTGTACGTGCAAAACTGGCTGGAGACAGTCTCAGGACCAGCTTCTGCAAATGTGATGCCCCAGGCAGGAAACAGGCATGGGGCACATACATATTAAGAAAAATAATAATAATAGTAATTAAGGAAAAAGCTTAGCTCCACTTTATTGCTTAAAACTAATGTAGTTATTATACTGAGCAACAGGACTTTTAATTTCTAATTACTGTATTTATTTTCCTAAACAGATTTCAAAGTTGTTGCAAAAGCCTGGATAATTGTTTCGCATGAGCAATTAAATATTAAGACTAAATAAACAATATTCATTGGACAGTTATGTTAAACTATGCAATTATTTAGGAAAACAAAAAGTGACTAAATAGTTTGCATTTCTAGCCTTTGGGAAAGGAACCACTATTGGTGGTTCTTAGTAAAAGACATTTTCCTGTCTTGTAAAATTCAGACTTGAGCTAGTTTAGCAAGCTGCTTGCAAATCGAATCCATATTTGCAGTGAACATGAAAATCTAAAGAACGTTTATTCATCACTTAAAACAAACTGCTTTTCAGCATAAGACTCCTTGGCAAAGTTTTATTTTCTTTTGAAAGGAAAGGAAAAGYTGGTGGGAAGTTGAAACAGGGCATCATGAAAAAAATTAACTAACTTCTCCAAATCTTTCTGTATTTGGTTCCATTCCATTTCAGTTTCTCTGGTTTGCAGGATGGATCAATAAAAGATATTTCCACTTTTAAAGGAACACAGAAATAGAGTAGTTCTAGCAAGTACCCCATTTACTACAAGGAGGTAAATTAAGATGGGTCTTTGTGATTAGGTGCTTTGCATAGGCTCCCACTGAAGCTCACCAGTAACTCATTAGTGCTGCTCTAATTCCAAGACCACTGTCTGCACTCCCATTTAAACACTATACTTCACCTGTACTGAAAATGAAGTTTAATATATGCTCTGGGTTTTTCTATGACTTTTTTTTTCTACTGGACGTTGCACAGAGAAGGTAGGGGAGCACCTATCCCCAGCTGCTGCTACGACTTCCATTTTGCAGTTCAGTTCTAAGTACTTTTTCCTTTGCTGTTTTTAACTTCAAGTATCCAAAAAGCATTTTAACCTGAAGTGTTTCCCTTGATCAGGACATTGATCTTTCATTGCAGTTTATCACTTTGAGACTGGAAACAAATTAAACCTGTTTTTAACCTTTAACTGTTAGCTGGCATGAGAGTAGCTTCATAAAATCATGCCAGCCATCCCCCAGATAATTGCATGTATTCGTGCATCCACATGTGTTCATTTCAATGTATTATCAGTATTAACCAGCTGTTCTCTTTACTGAGTACAGGGAACACAAGCAATACTCTAAATGCTGATATTCTCACATCTAATTGCYCAAAATAAACTTGACAATATTCCAGGGAAAACCACTGCAGGTATCACTACATATGCTCACTGAGGGATATCTAATGAAGAGTCAAAACAGAGCATGCAATGCCAGAAAACACCAGTGTTCCCACCTAGGTTGTAAATACCATGGACTTTATCAAATCTGGTGATTGCAAAATTTTGAGCTTACAGGTATTCCTCTCTTTTGGCTTCATAAGAAGTTGTGGCCCCATGTAAGCACAGCTGAGCAACTTGCCTGGTACTTGCAATTATTTTTCATGAGGGACAAAAAAAATATTTAAGGAACTTCAGTATCTTCCAGAAAGGGAAAATTTTATCTGGGAGGCTTATGTGACAAAGCCACTCATCCCCTAGAAATCCAGACATGTTTTACAACTAACTGCTTTGTAAAAAAAGAGGCAATTTCAGAGCCAGAAACCCATGAGCACAAACAGTCACAGACAATTTATAATTCTGTACCATAAATAGCTGGTCCATAATTCATTGACRAAGAGTTAATGAGAATATTTTGTAACTAATACCCATAAGAAAGATAAGGGATGGTATAATGTGGTTTATACTTTCCTACAATACTTTTCAAGGACAACAGGGAAAGGCTCCTGACAGCAAAAAGCAACAAGAAATATTGCACTGACCTACTGATTTCCTACAATCCCATCAGAGTAATCCATGTGTAGAGACATTAAAGAACAATTTGTCCCAACTGACAGTTTCCAAATAACTAGATGCCTTTTAATTGCTGGCATCATTAACCTTAATAGTATGATTGTATAGCTCCAAATAATAATAATAATAGTGATATAATTTCCTCTCAGTTCCAAATTGTTCAGCAAAAGCATAATGCACAGAGTAAATCCTAAGAAGGGARAGAAAAGACGAAAGAAGTTTCTAACAGATAAGAACAGGAACTTTATCAGTTTTATCTGCCAGCTCACATGCTTTAAGGAATAYCTTCACGTAAAGTTCCTCAGACAAGTAATAAATATTAATAATTGCCAACCGCCCATAGGTTTTAAGTGACCTTTTCAAACAACATGTCAGCTCTCCCCACTCTGAGGACACACCATGGAGCAGTATGTAAAAGCAGCGTTGTCTTGAATGATTCATTCCCGTGGAAACACAGGCTTCAGCAGCGCTACCTGCTGCAGTAACCTCTGCTCAAGACTCACTGACACAYTCTTTCATTGACAAGTTTAACTATGCATATAAAAAAAAGGAGGGATGTTCTCTCTCTAAACAGACCAAAAGGCCTTTCCTACCCAGTGTGGAGCTCCTGAGACACTCAGGGTTGGATATTGGTCACCACAAGTTGTCTCTGCATTCAAGAGAGACAGAAAGACATCTCTAAAGGGCAATTCAGATTTAATGATCTCAGTATCCTCTGGGAATAATAGGTGGGTTAGTTTGGAGCTAGCTGGTGGTGAGATGCATTTGGATTAAAATCACCTACTGTGTTTTAAACAGAATAGCACGTGTGAGGTGAAAGGAAAATTCCTTTGTCAGACAAAGCTGACTCAGTAATTGTAAATAACTTATAAATAATTGCAAATAATTTTATTATAAATAAGCTAACTCTTCTACTGTTTCTGGCATAGTCATGTTCCTGGAAAGGGAAGGACCCAAGAGACCATTTCATTCTGCATTAGGGAGCAAAATGTAGCAAATGTCTGATTCAGCACATAACCCTGCATGTGAGGAGCGCTGGCCTTCAAGAGGAGGCAACTGCTCAGTGTTTCAATCCATGCAGAAGTTCTGCATCAGATATAAACCTCGTGATATGCAGTTCTCTATGTCAGTGAAAAACACAGAACTAAATTATATAACCTGACTATAAACCTTTGAGAAAAAACATCACTAGAAAGCAAGAAATGAAGATGAACAGACTCGTGGATAATGAGGCTTGAGGCTTGTCCTCATCTCTSTTCCTATTTTGGTCATTGTTACACTCTTCCAGTTGTCCTTTGCCAGSCTTTTCATCATCTTCTGACTCTTTCCTCACACATAAAACAGGGATAATAATTCTCAGCTCCTTTAGGTAGTGCTTTGAGACCTATTGATAAAAAGCTAATCCCTACAATGAGGTTTTCTACAGTAATTATAATTGTCCTGAAAGAATTAAAGTATACAAAAAGGATGCTCCTTATGTTTTAAACTGTAAAATATGGTTGGCAAAAAATTATTTCATGAAAGTGTCATTTCCTAAATGTTTAAAGTTCAACAAAGCAGGAAGCTTACAAAATTTCTGATTCTCATACCTTCAGTTCTGCTTTAAATACACCGATTTCAGAGAGGAGCCACACCCAACAGCAGTGAACACTTTCTTTTCAATCTATATTCTGGATGAGCAGTACTATACTGTTTCCTAAAAATGTATTTCCAGGGAAGAGCCCTGTGCCTGAAGCCCCTATCAGTTCCTATAATATTATTATTTTTGAGTTTGGTCTGACCCACACTGGAGTTTCTGTGTCTATCCCTTCTGCTGCACTACAGCARGCAACAGCAATCTCCACAAACCTCTCTCCCTGAAGTAGAGCATAATGTGAGCAGTAACACCTAGAAAGGCACTAGTCTACCTCCAGATAGGCTATTTTATTTCTTGGGGTAAAGTCATTGGCTTCAAAATCAGTCACAGACATACTTAATGCCCTAAAACAAAAAGTCTGAGGACAGGCATATGCACAACCTCTAGTATTTTTAAAATTTATCTCTTCTGTTGAATATTGCACTTTCCTCCCAACTCTATGCTCAGAGTTGATGCTTGCATAGAAACATCRTATTGTGGGCAGATCTAGCAGAAATCAAGAGGATTTGATTCTTGCCATTCACACATACATATTTTGACTTGAAAATGAAGTAAGGCAAAACAAAACTAAAACTTGATTAACAGATGTTTCAGTAAAGGCTCAGCTCCATCAAAGATATCTTCAGTGCACTATGAATATTCTTGTTAAAAGGGACATTTAAACACTGTGGCTCTCTAGAGCTTCCTTGTTGAGATCTATGTGGCAGGAGTGTTAYGCATGATACTCCCAACAGAACAGTTGAAAGCTTGAGATATCCCACAGACAACCAGTAGCAATCTTGTCATCAATCATCTCCAAATTTTATCCAATCCACTCTCATAAACTGTTATTTTATATGACTTTGTGTGGAGAGTGTCCTAGGAGAGCTCCTGCTCCTGAACAGGGAAAGGAAAAAAGAGCCTCTGTTAATCTTTCATGCTAAGAAAACAAGATTAAAGTAATAAAATACAATTAGCAAATCAGTTCAGTGTAGTGAAATACAGCCAAGCCTGCTGCCTAAAATATTTTTGCATTTTGTTAATGCCAATTTTTCTCTTTCTCTTGTATCTTTACAAATTGGAAATCATTCTCTTTTTAGTTGTGTGGTTTAGGTTATTTTATTAGGACATGGGCATTGGGGTATMAATGTTCCTCTGTAAAAGACTCTGGAAATCTGGGGCAGATTGTGTTTTTGCTTTCCCACTAAAAACCTCTTTTGTCTTAATCTTCTCTGTAGACACCCTTAAGGCTGTGTACGAGAAGAAAATCATCAAAGAGAAACATTTAGATTGTCTCTTATAAAAAGCTGATATCAGCAGAGCACAGGCTTTTTGTACATARAGGTGATATTTTCATCCATTAATACCTCAACCTAGTACTATTGCTTTTTGTGTCACCTATAAAATAATGTCTTATTTTTAGGCTGCAGATGAGCAKTTACATATTGAGAAATGGCTGTGCTGTGTTTGCTACATGCTGCACAGCAAAAGAGTTGACATTTCTTGGGAACAAGCCACCACACTCACAGAGCTTCATGTTACATTTGATATTCAGGGATGTTGTTCATTAGTTTGTGACAGCTGTTGACAAGTTTTGCTTCAGAATGCACTGCAAGAGTGAAAGCACACYGAGATCAAAGGTAAGCTTCATGAAAAAAGACTGCTGTAGGAAAGTTRGAAGAGGGAAAAGTTTGCTACTAAAATCACATAAGACTGCAGGACCAGACAACTGAATTTCCTCTTAAACAAGCTCATTCCCCCTGAGATGAAGATGAACTAGAAAACTGACTTCTTGGGACCTCTGAACTGAAAAAGATTCTTCATTCTGCATGTGATCACACCAAAGGAACTCTGTAGGGATAGTCATGATAAAAAATAYCTGCTTTGTGCAAATGAAGGTGATGCCATATGTTAAAGACATATTTCTGACACAATGAACAGTGAACAATTCTGCTATTGATGTACTTTAAGAAGCTACTGAAGATTATGACTTTAAAGTGGAGGTGACAAACAAAATTAAATATTGAGAGAAAAATAAATACACTTCCAAAAGCTCTCTCTTAATTTAATAAAAGGTCAGGAGCAGTTTCTCTCCAGACCACAGATTATTTGATCGGGGCAAGAGTAATCCCAAGAGCCATGCTTTTTGCCTTTGGGTCTTCTGTTTGCTCATTAYAGCCAGGAAGAATTGTTCCACATACCTCTCTAGACAGGCCTAAATAATTGTGCCCTGCTGCAAAACTCTTGTGAGGAATCAACTGCAAYTCATGAGACCAAGGCACTCATAGTAGCTCAATCAGTGTGTGACTGACTGGTGCTTCTCTTGACTTTTRCCATTACAACTGGAGTTTTCCAACCTTTTTTCTCCTTTGGCACATGACTTTTACCTTTTTATATATACATGCATACACATTTAAACACTTGTGAGAAAGTACATTTCCATTTGATGCTTAGTGGATCAAAGCACTGTGCAAGGATTCTTGTAGGCTTTTGTAGGTTTCTTGTAGGCTCCCTTGCTTAAGCCAACCAGATGGTCATGTTATCCAGCTGGCAGAATTGTTGCTTTGGGACAAGAGGACTGATAAAGTGTAATATGGGAAATTACGTTGAAAGAGGCATTAAAGAAAAAAAAAAAAAAAAAAGGTTACTGCTTCAAGTTGAGCCCAAGAAGCAGATGTTACACCCATTTTCTCTGCAATCAGTTCAGTATTAAACTGCACAGCTCTGATGTGGCTTGGTGGTCTCATTCTCTACTGGCATTGTCTGGAGCTTCAGGGAAGGTAAACCACTCCCCCTCATCCAAGCTAGTGGTCCAGGAAATAGAAAACAGCCCATGGTCCCTGAAGGGTAYTGGGATCTTTTTGAAGGAAGTATCTGCCTATTCCTATGGAAATATTGGAATACAATTTCCCAGAAGATTTATTTACTAATAATGTCCAGCTCACTGTGTGCAGCTAAAAGCTTATTATATTCAGCTCACAAGTTTCTTCTCCYCCTCTCAACAAAATATATCTACTTCCCCTGAGGTGTTTCATAAACAACAAGCTGTTAGCAACAAAACCCTTCAAACTATGTCTCATCAAAATACCAGTCAACTCTCAAAACCAGTGAAGCTCCATCAAATGCAGTCAGCATGGAGGAGTCTCAGTGGTCTTCAACAACACTATAAGATATTTCTTTCTTGTAGGAGGTGGCAGGTCACCAAAATGTAAATTCTAGAACTTAACAAGAATGAATTGCACTGAAAATTGAGGCTCAAGTAGCAGTCAGACTCCTTAAGAAAAATGCTAATRGGTCTAACAGCATGCATGAAAAGCTCTCTGACCAACATACAAAAGATTCCCATAAAAGCATCTGTCAACCCCCGGAGTTCAGATCATTTAGAGAAATAATGTAAGTGGACTTCCTCTTTTTAAATTCGGTTTACACATTCACTCCAATCTTCTGCTTCTATCTCCTGATAGGAAATATATCTAAGCCAAAAGGAAAGAATTCACTTTTATGGGACAGTGCGATCTTATTTGGTTTAAAAGCTTTTGATCTATAAAAGACATGATAACAAAACACACAATGTGGTTCTTGTTTACTTAATGCACTATTTCCTCAGGAATTCTGGTACTGTCATAAATATAACTTCTTGCTTTTATTGCTTTAGAGATATTTCCTTTTTTCAGTAATTCTAACAAAACTAAATTGTTAACATGAATTTTGCCTTCTTTCCACTGATGTTACCAATCAAACCCATGGGATAGTCAGCATGTCAATGCTGTTATGAACATTGTTCCTCTTATAACTCAATGTGGATGGTACTTTTGTCTTTTGAAAGAGGCCAAAAAATAGACTGTTCRGGGAAGAAATYTGGCACTTCTGCATATCAGACATAAACATTCCCTCTCTTTTTATGGCCACTGTCAGCTTGACAGGTARAGCAGAGGGCCAGCCACCTCCTCTGCCCCTTCCCCACTGTGCTGACCACAGATACCCTTGGTCACCAAGCTGTAGCAGCAGGGATGGGGATTGCTTRAGGTGCACAGATGAGACACTGCGCTTTTTAGCACATTTGCACTCAAACCCTTTCTGAGGTCTACTGTTCACTGTGAAGCCAGCTCAGGAAAGGGMTCCTCTCCACTTGGTGTCCTGTTAGATATGAATTTTCATCAGTAAATCCCTACAGTTCTGGATTATCTTGTCCACTGTCCTTCTAGARGTAACCTTGCCTCAGGTAGTCCAAGATGTGGCCACCAGCACCAAGCTACACCTGAATTCCCCAACATCACCTGGGGCTCTGATTCTTCTGAAGGCTCAGTGAGGCAGCAATGAGCCCTACAATTTCCCCTGCAGTTGAGCACATCAAATGGATTAAAGCCATTGGATTGTCAAGCACTGGAACAGACTGCTCAGGGCAGTGGTTGAGTTATCATTGCTGGAGGCATTGGAAAGATGTGTAGCTGTGGTGCTTAGGGACAYGGTTCAGTGGTGCTGRCTCTTCCTGTCTCTTCCCTCATCATTCCCTGCAACTGGAAGGACAGAAGAGAAACTGTGCTCCTGATCTCTTACCCAGTTGTCCAAATGTCCTGAGGTCTCTTGTGATCGCCCTTGGGATTCTTGCTGCAATTTCATTGCTGCCCACTCGAAAAAACAGTTATGGACAATGATCTGAGGGGCTGTACCAGGGTGAAAAGCTTTCTCTTCACATCTTTAACCCAAGCCCCAGGGAGGCAGCAGATTTCCCTCAGAAATGGATCCAGCCTGCACACTGGGCCTTCTGTTCCCCTCAGATGACAGTCTCCTGTGACAATGACTTGTCTTTTCTGCCTTATGGAAGCASTTTTGATGCTGTGCATGGGCTGATTTATCCTCAATGGCATCACCTTGCTGGATAAACCACAGCCCTCAGCATTGTCTGGTTGCACTTGCACCATCTTGTACCTATGATTTTGGGGTACCTGGGGAGGTGGGGCACTCACAGGGGAGATGTGCCTGCTGTGCTGGGCAGGAACTTGTCACCTTTGCCCCGATCCCTTGAGTTCAGCAGAGAGAGGATGAGGAATCCTCCATATCGTGCATTTTGCCRGCCTGTTTGGTATCAGGAAATGTAAGGTGCAATTCCAGAAGCCCATTTCTCTCTCACATTCCCTGATCATCCTCAACCCCAGGGGCTTCTTCCATAAATGTGGGAGAGGCTTGGCCACCACTGCTCCAGCCCTGCCCGGATCCTGTCAGCTGCTGTCACATGAGCCGCAGGCTCCTGGCGGATCTTTCAGCTTCCGTGGAGCTCTCCCAGGTTCAGGAATCCACCAGAGAGCACCCTGCTGAGGATTGTGCCATACTGGAGCTGTTCACTTTAGCAGTGCTGGATTAACACTTGGACGTGTTGATTTTAAAAGGTTTTTCCAACCTAAATGATYCTAAGTGCAGCTGTGCAAGGAAATGCCAATTTCAAGAACGCACTTGGCATCATTTGAGTCATGGCAGAAGCACCTGGGTGGATGCTGCATTCCCACCACCCCAAAGGAGCAAAGGAAGGCTGAATGGCAGCAGCATGGGAATGACAGAGCTCAGTACCACTAAAGAACCACATCAAAGCTACTGGGAGGAAGTCTAGGTATCCTCAACTGAAATTTAGTAAGTAGCATCACAATGCCACTTTCTTTCTTTCATTTGGAGAACAAAGACAACAGAAGAAATAAGAACAACCACAGCATATCTTTTTCAATCTGAACAGAGGTCATGCTGCTTCTGTGTTTGCTTTTTCCAACTTTTATACAAAGTGGTGTGTAATGTCTGAGACCTGCACGCGAGTTCTAGTCTACTTGGTTGAAAATCTGAAAAAAAAAATTTGTTACTATACAGAACTGGCATTTTTTTATTGACCTTTTTCTAAGAAGGAAAATAATTTTTAATGCCTCTCCAAAATATTTGGATAGTTTTCCACCTTCCTATCATAGGCAAAAATCCTCAACTCCTGCAGGAGTGTGTTCAAACCTATGCACGCTTGAAGTTACTCCTATAGCTATCCAGTGTCTTATCTAAGAGGTTTGCTTCTTAATAGCAGATACAGTCCTTGCAATAGAGATCATTTCCTAAGGCTTTACTTCTGACTCCTAAACAATACTTTTAGTAGCAGTTCAGACTCTTGTTTTCATTGATTGTGCTGCAACTACAGATTCGTACCGTGCTTCTTTCTGCGAATTCCTCCATTCCAAAAAAAACCCTGTAGGAATTACAATCCTACTGTGGATGGGGCAGAGGGGGACTGGAGTATGATCCTCCAAAATAGTTTAATTGCCTGGAAGAGGTCACAAYGAGAAATGGTTTTTCCTCCAGCTCACGGGTTCAAATACCACCACCAAAGTGGTCTGAAYGTGGAGCTTAAAATTCTCATTTAGTTCCCTACATGAAGTCTCCTTATCCTYGACTTGAGAAGAGCAAGATGAATTTCACTGATGGAGAATTTCAGGACATTGCTTGATACACACTGACTTTATAATTAAAAATATACAACTGAAGGAAAGATGGTCATAAAATGTTGCCTAGAGCTATATCTAATACATGATGTTGTTTTAGTTTCCTCCTTACATTATATTTTTATCATCAACCCGGGGAGTTCATTAAATCTGTAAAGCTGTTGGAGGTTATCTGACAGCAGATTGTATTACTAGAGAGAACTATCGATCCAGGGTACTCAGTCTCATTACAGCACACTTCCATAAAGCTTGCAAGAGGCAGCAATCTGTTGCTTCTGCACTGACTACAGTTATTTCTCATGGATGGAATAATGAAATGTTTTCTGATGTATAATCATGACAGATTTTATCTGGAATGAGTAAAACAAGTAAAAGTCAGTCATAAAATATAGCATGGCTGGAATCAAAGGAAGTAAACTTCTCTGCTCTTCCATCAGATTGACAAATAACTAACATATTGTGCAGTTCYTTGTATATGACATTAAATCTCAATCAGTTGTTTTCCTACTGTGAAATTAAAATGGAATTATTTATCTGGAATATCAAAAAGGGCACTGCATCAGGAACCCTAGGCTTGTTTTCATCCACTGTCTTTCCCAATAAAGACTAAAAAAATGCCAAATGAACTCCCTTATCACTGAAAATGCAACATATGAAACCTTCAGCAGGACAGGAAATCACCACTTGAATTTTTAAAGCAATTATTAAACAGGGTTTATGTCATAACCTAATGCTTGTAACTGGGATTCGGTAGCTTGARTTTCTTGAGAACTCAACTTTAGCAAATTTGCAACCCAAAGGAGTCACAGTAACTCTTCCAGCAGGTTTTACATAATGAAATACCAAATTATATGTACCAGTTTATGTTACTATATTGACAGCTGGCAGAACTATATTCTACTAAAGCAGTGATATGGTAATTTCAGTACTCTCAATTTAATCAAATTTTAATATTTGGGGATGAGGTTTTCAAAGACTAGTACATGCACAAAATTTTTTTTCTCCTGCRAAGTCAGTTAGAAAAATAAAAAAGAAAATCTCTTCTCTGTATTACCCAGTTGAAATGCAGGAATTTACAATCACTTTATGGAACAGCCTGAACATGACCATGCTTTGGAATAGGGAAACACAGCTCAGCTGCTTCCCTGGTGCCAGCAGCACATGCACACTGAGGTGTTATCCAAATGCAGCCATATTACACCCCTTCCATATAGCAGATCATACATGTTGATCCACACACGACTAGCTGCCCTGGGGAGGGAAGGGCAGAGGCAGAAAACGGTCAAGAAAAGCCTGGGAGCACACTTCCACACAGAATTTAAAATTTAGGGACCTCTCATCAATGCTCTGCTGGCAGGAGAGAGAGCTGGGTGAGAAAATCGCAYGTCTCCAGTCTGGCTGCTGCTCCACTCTCTCACCAAGAGGTACCTGGTTCCTCACACACTGCAAACTTTACATCCTGCTGTGAACGGAAAGGAGCCTCCTGCACATGGTTTGTGTGAAATAGTTCACATTAAATGCTGTACCTTGGCACCTCATCCCACCTTCTCCCTACCCACTGCCCAGCATACTTCTTAACATTTAAATTCAAAATGCTAAGATGGCACAGTACAGCTGGTGAATGAAGAATTCTGTACACAACAGAATTCACTTCAAACCAAAGTTTTRGTCATTATGCACTGCCTCACTATAATTACAAAATAAGCTTGTGTCAGGRTGAATRTGTGTAATTGTCAGTCCAGAATCTRGATTATAAATCATATGCATGAAAGCAGGAAATTAAACCAACATGAAACTGCTTTACCTCTGGCTACCCTTGACTTCCACAGGCTTAATTTGACACAGCAATACTCTCGTGAAAACCTGGTAATGTCTGCCTCACACCTGTACTATTTCCATGTACATTTTATTTCCATTTTATCCCCTAAATGTCTGTTCAGTATTGGAGTGCTGCTTAGAAATAAAAGAAAAAATGTAATTTAATCTGGAAAGGGATACCCTATAGATGGACTGTATGAAAGGAGTAAAAATGCAGCAGAAGATGCTCCATTTGAGCTTGTGGCATCAACAAGCAGGAAGGAACAGGATTTCTGTGCTGGGCTAGGGCTTGAGCTCTACTCACATGAATTCTTGTGGTTAGAATACACAAAATCTTCCCTCTGCTTTTACTAGGGTCACCCACAATACAGATCTTCCAAGCCGAGTTCCTCCATTCAGTTACTTTGCTTTATTAAATGCATAGAGGTAATAATCTGAGACCTTTTCATCTCTATCCAATTTTTTACAGCAGATTCACTGAAGAAAAGCAGGCAGATAGACATGGTACAATCACATAACTTAGAAAAGACTTTGCTRAAGTGCCATTGAGAGCTGAACAGAACACAACCAGCAATCAATAACCCAAACGCTGCAATTTGACAAGCAAAAGACAAGAAAAACTGATATGAAAGACAGCTTGTTGAAGAGACTGCACATATATGATRTACAGCATGGTAGTTCTATAATTGGAGAAGTGTAGAAGTCTCATTTATAGAGGTGTCCTTAGATGTTACCAAATAATTTCACAAATGGTTTCTTGATACTTTCACAGAGGGTGGTTTTCGAATTTAGATCACTGTATCAGAGACTTATTTCTGAAAACTTGACCTCAAACTCAGTGGCTGCTTCCCACTGGACTTTTAAATTGGCTAAAGCACAAAAAATTATATCAGGTCTCTTACTGGCAATAAAGCAAAAGTGTGTTACACAGTAGGTTTCTTCTTGACATTAAAAGTGTCCATTCCTCCATAATCTCTGGACTGTCATCTCTGACTGAAATTTTTATTTTCTTATTTGGAATGTAGTGTCTCTGTTTATTAGAGACCACACAAAAGATAGGAAAGTGTAGTTCCCTTCTCCAACAATTAATGAATGATGCAGTGTCTCTGCTCTCTGAAAAATGGCRAGTAAGTTGGACTGAGTGAAGAAGTCTCAGACAATGCAGAAAAGATATGAAATACAACACTGGGTTGGATAAATAAAGTAACTATCAGGAGAAATATTACTTTTCCTCTAACTGTCCCATCGATGGGAACAATATTAGAACATCATATCACATTCTGCCATTTTCCTTTTRCACAAATTAAACAAAACAGGAGAATCTTTGTAACACTTCACTGAGAGCTGGGAAAAGTTGTTAYAGTGAAGGACTTCAGAAGTTAAAACTGTTTAGTTTTCAAAATAAGACCAAGAAGAGATTTGATTACAGCAGAGCTCTACCTTTTTAGGGAGAAAACGCCAATATTAAAGGCCTATTTAACCTAATGGGGAATGACTTAACAAGAACCAATGACTAGAAGCTGAAGCTAGATAAATATAAATGAGAATTAATGCCTCTACTTGTAGGCAGAGAGGGTGATTAACCTTTGAAACAAACTACCAGAGGAAGTGCCAGTTACTCCATTTATTGAAATTTCAGATGAAGACAGTATGACTTTCTGGAAAATACCCTTAAGTCAAACAGGTCAACAGGTTCCTCAAGAGTGAAAATTTGCTTTACTTCTTRAATGACAGCACTACAGCTGTCACATATGCATACACACCAACACCTTCACTTTTGTAATACCCCAGCTCTTTCCAAAGTGAGAAAAGCTTCAGTGTTCTCTGTGAAAGGACTAAAGAAGCCAAGGTTAATTTGCTCCTCTTCCCTTCTCTCTACAMATTCAAAGTGAGGCAGAATATAGCTCCCATTTGGCATTTTCACTTGGAGGGGGACATTACTGGACTCCCAATACAGAGCACATGTTTTTGGTGGATAATATCCTGCTCTTTGATTCCAGCCCCTTCAGCCACACACCAATGGATAATTAAGCTCTCAGCAGTGTCAGCCTCACAAACTGCCCTGTTTCCTCAACTCCTACTGATGTCCCCAAATGGGCACTCTTCTCAACCTGGAAAAGGCTGGGGGAGGTTTAGGAATAATGACARTGCTCACCAGGGTGATGGCAAMATTCATGCACGTGCATSCTCACTCCTCCAATCYGCCACAAGACCCAGAAGGACAGARCAGCAGTTAAGTCAAATGTTTTCARAAGTGTTTCATTAAATGATKTACTGGGGGTTTCACTCTTGAATTACCACTGCATCACATGAAATRAAATTGTAATAAATTTATGTGTGTTTCTTAACAGGATGATTAACTCTGATTTTCTGTATTAGAAGAAGGTGGCATCTTAATTTAGGTGCAAATTTTATTATGCTGTCATTGTATTATCRCTGAGAATAGTCTCCACATTTTGCCAGGTAATGAATATACAAACCAGATACATCACTCCATTKCAGTCACAGTCAGCTTTCCATCTGACCCATCCTGATCCTTTTACTTTGTTTTCTCATGCTCYAGAGACCAGAAAAGCTCTTCCCCCTTCTTTCCTCTGCTCTTTTACTCTAGAATCATAGAAAGATTTGGGTTGGAAGGGACTTAGGACATCATCTAGTCSCAAYCMCCCGCCATAGACAGAGGCACCTWCCACTGGACCAGGTTGCTCAGAGCCCCATCCAACCTATTCTTGAACATTTCCAGRGATGGGACATCCACAAATTCTCTGGCCAACCTYTTCCAGTGTCTCATCACCCTATTCCACCTCAAAGTCATCCTGTTCTCTCCTCTAGACGTTTGTTCTGTGAAATGTTCATGTGAGGTAAAGAAAACTCTTGCATGCCCCAGCACTGTCTATTCTTGCTATCTGCTGTTTACATGGGTGGTTTTTACAGTCAATAGGTGTAAAACTGGCAATGGAGATTCCACCACCAGTTGAAAGTCTCCTGCAAGACACTGCACATGGCTCACAAAATGGTGGTGAGCCAGCCCAGTGTATTTATTCCAAAGACATCCATTCACTGCTTGATTTTCTACTGCTGGCTGGGTTGCATTAAAAAATCTCACCCCACCCATGAACTATTTCTGACTGCAGTGATATCCCCTGTATTTCAAAGGGAGGGTATTGTCATTCTGCAAATCATACAAAATATTTTTATTTTACTCACTGCAAAACGTCAACTCYGCAGTTTTCTATGATCCCCAGAAAATGTTTCTCTTTGTTTTATGCTCATCYTAGTGCAGTATGCTCTCCTCTGTTTTTCTTCAGGCTTTTCAAATAAACTGTGGCAGACCATTTTGCCAGGGTTAAAAAAACCACTTACCTGATCTGTCACAGGCAGTCTTAAAGACAGATCAGCTAAGTCTGTCTAAGTAGTMCCTCCCACCCAAATATTTAAATAGCAAGTCATTTAATATGCTATAATAAAAACCTGCCTGATCCTGACAGCTTCAAATTTTGCAAAGCAGAAAGCAGCTGATAGAAAAATAAGTGTATTAGGCAAAAAAGTTCCATGGTTCCAGCATCAAATGACTGCACTACAGTTTGTACATGACCCCTATAACCCAGAAATAGAAATGCAAACTCTAACTTCCCTTGTCACACAGCTGACTCACTCTATCTCCAAATCACAATGTATCTCCTACCAGGTTTGAGTAAGCTTTCAAGGTGTTGCATTTAGAAACTCTTCACAKATTCTTTCAGGTATTTATGAGCACAGTGATATTTCCTGCATGTATAGAAGGGAATATTACTGGGAGGAATACCAAATTTAAGTATTTAGGTGTATTCATTTACCAAGCCTTCTTCAGCTCGGTTAAAACATCATAACACTGCTTGCCTTGTTGTCAAAACTAATTTCTTTAAAATTTTCTGAGCATAACCAAAGAGTTGGTGCCAAGTGCACCTCTCTTAAATCACCAAATCATCACTATGGGAACAATGGACAGTTCACCAAAACATCTCCTTCCTCAGCCACACACCTAGGCTGAAGCAAACCCAGAAATATATTTCTCTGGGATCTCACCACCTCCTTCAAAGCTACAGCTTGAACAGGGTGTTCATTGAACATTCCCTAATAGGAGAACTTTGTTCAAAAATTCCAGCGTAAAGATTTCAGATTATTTTTGTGAAGCTGCCAGTTTTAAAGAGGCTCCAGAAAGAAATGTGAGACTGTCCAGGGTGCTGAATTCTTGTATCCAGCTGCCGCATAGTCCTATATRACCACCCTAGCATATGCATGCTCTTTCACTATGCATTGTCTTACATTWCCTAAAAACTTAAATATCTCACCTACATTCAAAAGATATCCTGAATGACCATTTCTGTATCTGTAGGAGCAGTTCMTACTGATCATGGACAAATGCCTTGTCCAGGTACAATCTGAAACTGTAAAAGAGCAAACAGACTTGCTCAAAAAATTGCTCATCCCAGCAGCACTGATAGGGAAGGGAGTGCATATTTGGCACAGTAGGTAGCAGCATGATTCCTGTCCTCTCAAATCTTTTACCAAAATGATAAATAAAATCTCACCTGAAGGGTTGGTATCATCACCTCAATTCAGCAACAAGGGAACAAACCCAGGAGATGTCAAGGGGTCTAATTAYGAGGCTTGTGGTTGAATCACTAAGACCCACTTTTTACTGAGCTTGTGTTACATGTTTTTATTCATTAAGCATTTTTTCTGGATATACTATCAGAAAATACAGTAAGTATATAAAAATATGCATTTTTTCCATCTGAGTATAATCCAGACCAGAAGCCATGTTCTCAGATTTATAAACCTGCCATCACTGAAATAAACTGACAACAGAATATACACACAAAAAAGTAATAGTTTTCATTATACCTCCTCACCCTCAAAGTGCACCCTTTACAACAAAGTGGAAAAAAAGGGAGAGAATGCTCCTCACCTTTTTAAGCACTAAAACCCAGGAAAAAAACAATCAAGATTTAGAGGAACCCCTGATAAATAAATTATAATTTGGCACTACAATTTTTAGGATGCATGGTTCTTTTATTAAAATCAGCCTTCGAGCACCAAAATGAGAAATCRCAGGAAATTAGACCTGTGTTTCTGCTGCACTGCTATGGCTCTGAAAATACAGGGCCCTGGCTGATTTACAACACTGGCACYGTCGATTCCACCAACTGACTGTTTACAGGCTTTGCTGCTGGTTTGAAATAGTGCTGAACTTTGGCCAGTGCAGGAGTTTGATTATGGAGGCAATGTCTCCTCGTCCTCTTCATTATGCTGATAAAACAGCAGCTAGCACTTCGCATTAGGCCGAGCCTCTGCTTTAATTACAGGATTTTTACTAAAGCTTGTCTTTTGGTGTCACTTCAGGAAATGTGGAGTCTGCATGTGTAATGTAAAAACAACTAATTGATTCTGTACCACTGCGCCTGCATCCCTACTTGCAATAGATTATGGCTCCTGGTATTTAAAGYGTGGAGAAGTAATATAGTGATATCCACTTGCTATGAAATAAATATTGGGTATGAAGAAAAGCCTTTTCCTGAATGGTAATGCATTGAATTAATTTCTTCTATTGTATTAGATAAAACCTTATATTAAATATAGAAAAGTTTGATATGAAGAATACTTAGAAAAATGGCTATCTATAGATGGCGACAGATTACTCAAGTTTAAATACTGAGTCAAATGCTGAATTTAATCAATATGTGATTGTGATGGCAAAGKCAGATTCATGAACATTATTAGAAGCAGACCTGCTAGGTATAAAAAACMCAATTCCTAACTAGGAACAAGCAGTACCACACACAAATGCTGATCTTTCCAACTTTATCAGAGATCAGAAAGAAATAGTAAAAACACAGCCATGCACTAAATTCTCTCATGGGCCACTGCATTMCTACAAAGTATTAATGAAGGTCACAGCCTACACAACATTACAAAGAGTTCAAAAATAAAGTGATTTTTGTTTTCTTTTCAGGCATCAGCCATTTTCAGGAATTAGTTTTCATTTCCCCTATCAGGCTCCCATAGGGTCATCTTGCATACTTAGGACATCTGCAGACACACCCACCAATAGTCAGAGAAGTGATTAGGAACTGGCATCAGTGTTAAAAGTTATCTGATGATTTTGGATGCCTAATGACACAATTTTGGATGCAATGAATTGTGCCCCAAAAGTGTGTATTGCTGCCCATAGATTACAGGAAGAACCCAAATAAGTGGTGCAGACATCTCCAATTACAGAACCACAGARTATTCTGARTTGGRAGGGACCCACAGGGATCATCRAGYCCAACTCTTGCATRCATGGTGCATACAGAGATCAAACCCACAACCTTGGCATTATTAGCACYRTGCTCTGAGCTGATCTCAGGGTCAGATGAATCCCCCCCTCAGGATCACTGCAGCAACTCAAGTCCAGCAACTTGGAGGCACAATTCTCTTACAAAGAGGACCAATATTTTCRGGTATAAGCACAGAACTTCTTTCCCAGTCGTACTACTTTTTCARGTAACACAGGCAATAAGTGACCTGCCACAGCAAAATGCACCTCACAAACCAGGAGAAACCTCCATGAGACAGAGACAGTGTCTTTCTCCTCTGATGAGAGGGTGTAAATGCCTTGCAGCAAACAGGAACTTGAGCTCCCTACTCTCAGGTTGAACAGTATAATCTCCTTACTGCTGTGCCAGCAGTACCACATATCAGACCCAGGGCAGCTCTGTTTGTGCTATCACAGTTCTAAACTTGCWGATGGATTTATTCAGCCACCATTCCCCACTCCATGGRGGATCACTATCACCTCAGCCAACAYTTCTASTAYRAAAAAYCAAACTATTCCACAGAATTACTAATCTAAGCACACTTCCTACAAATTAACAGTTCTGTTTTCAACAGTGACCAGCCATACAGATAATGAATACCCTGATATCAGTACAACACTCAGCACCAGGCTGTAAATAAGTGAGGTATAATTCAGTCCTCTCTTTCCTAAATGTGACCCAGGTCTACCCAGCTACCAGCATGAGTAAAGCTGCAATTGTCCTAGAAGCCTTATGCAAAATTATTTGTTTGCAGAGAGGGACTAATAGGTGGCCATTAAAAAACTAAGACAGGCAAAACAAAAACCCAAACAAAAATTGGATATATTTTTGCAAAATTTTGGGGGAAAAATGAAAGCAAAAAATAATTAAAAGGTGAAAGACAGCACTTCCCTTCACCCCCACAGCTTGTCCCATGCTTCAGTGGGCTCAGTAGAGGCTTCTGCATCACCAGCACGCAGCATGCTGGATCATCACTTGAATGGGAGCCAGCCAGCCATGGCAAAGATAGACTCATGGGCACTAAGCAGAAAAAAAAGTCAATTTTGAGGTAATTACATGTTGAATGCCCTTCTTAACCTGCAGCTGTTGGGGGCAYTCAGCACATATGGTTAAGGTTGATGAAATTTTTAAAGTCACTGAAATTTATAAGGTTACCTTGGCAGGTCACCCAGCGTGAATTTTTTTCTTGCTAGTGTACAAAACAGCAGAGAGGGAGAGCACACTGTTCACTGATTGTAGAAGGGGAATGAAGTCAAGCTGTGTCATGAGCTGCTCAARGACCAAAACTGAACCAAAACTCCCCAGCGCTCCAGGGAAAATGACTGCAGGAGAAGACAGACAGGAATAATTATCCATGGCTTTCTGAAAAGCACTTTATCACTGTCTTGGCTCTCTCCATCCCTTTCCCGCAACCTCAAAAGAGAGGAAAACACTAATGAAGAAAGATGCTACCTCCCTTCTTGGCTGCTGCATGCCTTTGGATGTGTGGGTACCTCCTGCAGTGAGTAGGGGAATTTCTTATAGTGCTCAGAATAATTTTTAGCTCAGTGGAATTTTGACAGTATATTTTTAAGAAAAAATCCTCAAGAAAGATCACTTTTATTATTTTTCCCCCAAAGAAACACATTCACAGGAAGGGATTTGCTCCCAGAATCATGGCCACTTGCCATTCCCCTTTGATTTTTGATATTTTATGAYACCAGGTGTGTGGCTTCAACTACAGTTGAAGTAAGCAGCCTCAGAAAGACATTATTACTTAGAACAGACTGAAGTCAGCTGGAGYTCTTCTTTCTAGTCAGCTCCTCTTCGTGCCATTCCCCACCATCACAGAACTGAACTTTAYGAGGAGCCAGGCACTGAAGAGCTGTCAAGACTAAATAAGGTTTTTTGGCCTTGGATGCTGCCAGGAGAATTCCCCCCTTACTTACCAATCCCTCTTCTGCTATTTTCTGTTAATGGAGGGACCTCAGCCACAGCCACCAATTAAAGTAGCCGTGACCCTTCCCTAAAAAGTTCACTCTCAAAAGACAAAATACATTCTACACATTTTCTTGCTTTTTATTTTGAGTCAGTCCTTGAAGCTGTGTCTGCCATGTGCCYACAGACAGGTCTTACAAACAGACCTGTACATTATACGAGGCAGTAAGACATTAGGTGAATAGTGCACGAAGTGAGAAACCATCTGATTTGGAGGATCTGAAATGATTTTTCCCTACAAAAGGATRAGGCTTCTTTTAATTCATCACTCTGCAGGAAGGCTCCAGTGTTCAGCCCTGTACAATAGAAGTTCAGTGTTMTTACAGAGTATTTCCATGCAAATCACTGTGGAATCACATTGGCATTTTCAGAGAACTAACCATGATAAATGTGTTACAAGCTTCTTTACAGTTTTTTAATGAGTAAAAATGTAGATCTAGAYGATTCCTAGAAGAGGCAAGCTTTGGACATTCAAAGTTTGTGTTAAAAGAAATTTTAACAGTAGGACAACCTTACTGAGCCCTTACTACTAACATTCCTTCAYGACCTGATACAAGAAGATGTAAATATACTGGCTCTTTGGAAATCTTCCATGTTTTGTATAGAAATTAGTTGCAAATCCTTGCTTAATTATAGTCATGAAGTACAAAGGTGTAAAGCGAAAAACAGCTATCTGCACTTAGAAGATCTGGTCAAAGTACATAAAAATTATCTTTAGAAGCCAGGATTATTGCAGGAGTTCAAGGCAAAAAGACAATATGCATATGCATGGCACTGATACTGAGGGGTATTTGGTGAAGACTCACACACATTCATCTTTACATGCAGCTGGTCCCAGTGAAGAGTTACAGGGCATTGCAGGCACTTAAAACAGMCACACACTGGCCAGATGCTTGGTAAAATTAGGTAAGTGAAGCACAGTTAAACTGATATACATGCATGCTGCAATCTTAATTATCTATGTATTTTGGTATAACATACAACTTGAAAGAATTAAGTGATGCTTTAAGCATGGCAAGTGAAAAATTACCCATGTAATTTTCCCTTTTGGAAAACCAGACTAATTTKCAGTACTAATCAGTCTTACAACAGAGGAAGAACAAAAGCCAGCCATAATGGGCAAAGGCAGTCTAGTGTCTCAGCCATCTGAAGGAAGAGATCTTCAACCTTAGGAACAGAGATTGAGTTACAAATTCTGCACATGGAAAACTTTCAACTATGATAAATGTAGGTCATCTCTATGGGATAATGAGCTGAGTCCTCAAGTTTAAGTCTGAAAGTGTGTGGGAATCACCTTATGGTAATACTTTCTAGATAAAGATTATTACAAGCCACTCACCCTATACCCTGACCATCAAGAAAGCAGGCTAATGTAAGTGATTTTGAAAAGCAAGCCAGACTTCAGATGCATAAACTGGCTGATGGAGGTTAACAGCTCTGGCAGTTCTGCTGTAGATTGCTTTAYTGCAGGTCTGTATTCTTAAGGAAGAAGGTGACAGCAAGTCGCTGCTGGGACAGCAGTCACACAGCGGTCTCAAGACACTCACCCAGTAAAGTCCATTCAAAGCCCTTTCTTCCATAGAGCCACAAGAGCTGTGTACTAAAGCACTTCAGATTACTACCCAAGAGTAATGATGGTGCTCACCAGCCACGTGCCTCAACACCACATCCTAATGCACTCTGTGAGCTCCAAATCACAYTGCCCAATACCAACAGTCTATCTGGGGCTACTGGAAATATTTAGAGAGTTGAATACCACTGCGTTGTTGCTATTACTCCATGTAACTAAGAGTACCTAAAAATGCAACAAACTATAGAGTCAAGCTTAATTCAGATAAATCAAAAGGGTTTCCTGACTCAAATGCTACAAATAGTTACGAGGGAGCTGCTCCAGCCTCTAAAGCCAGTAAAAGTTTCACAACTGGAAGAGAYAGTCGACAGCTTGATGCTAAAACCCGTCCTAAAGGATCTGGGATTCACATTGCCACATCTTGCTGCTGGAAGAATCTCTGATGAATAAGGAAGAAGACGCCTCATAAGTGAGTGGGGCAACAGAATTGGAAGAATTTAGCCTAGGATTTTGTCTGAGAGGGATCACGACAGAAATGTCAGACAGAATTGATAGAAACTGGAAAGTCRGAATTTCATTCAGACAAACTTCAGCCTAGAGACCTATGGAGCAGGCAAGCTTCATGGTTCAAACTTCTGTGATTTCTGTGGTGCCATCACCCAGYGTTGAGATACTGTGCTTGCCTGGCCCAATTGCTGTGCCCATAGAGAATCAGACTACAGTGAGTGCTGATTTCTGCCAAAGAAACAGTTAACACCAAAGCACATATAGTTTTAGTTTAAGTTCTCCTTCTGTCTACAGGAGCTAATTGCAATCACAGGCTTCTTCCTTTCCCAAAGCACTAGCAATAGGTAATGGAAACATTTGTCATAATTATTCTCTCTGAAGAAGGGCAAATCAAATAAAATCACCACAACACTGGCTGTCTTGAAGAGGTATCAAGATGATCTATTTATAAATGTTGATATATAGTTAGAGAGTAAGATGAAATATTACCCACATTCACAATATCTCCTATTCACTAATCCACTGGGACACCACCAGCACCTTCTCCTTTGAAGAACTGGGCAGAAGGAAACCAAAGGAAAGAGTCAGGCTGAAAACCCCACCCTGCACTGATCATATGTAGGGCACTGTATTTGTGTCCCATATAAGGCACTTCAGCAGACCCATATGTTGTTACTATTCCTTTAACCATCCTTGAAGTGTTCAAACTTCACTGCTAGTGTGGGAAGTGTGTGACAGATACACAGTTAGTATTTCCAATAATGATACAAATGAATGACATTCTATTCAAACAGTTTAGACAACAGTGATAAAAATAAAAAAGCACACTAGAAAAGAAAGTGGAATGTGTRTGTCAAATAAACTACCTGTAGCTTGAAAGATGGAGGGATAATTTAAAGTGTGCTATTAGAGTAGCAGAATTGAAATAAATGTCAGGCTAGTTTGAGGCTAACATGCTCATTATTCCTTTGATCACAATGTTTCACAGTATTTAGCATGTGATGGAGAGCTTTCACTTATTTATGGTAAGAAAAGTGGAGTACAAATTATTAATAGCTCATCTCATTCACTAAGTGTTAAAAAGTAGCAGGAGGTAGTGCAATGGCTGCTTAGAAAGCTCTCATTTAGGAAGTTTTACAGAAAGTTCCACATATAGCCCAAGCTAATAAAATACTTTTGAAAGATAATACAGATTAGTGGTGCCACTTTAGGGCAATCTCTTAGAAACCTTCCAGTGATGCAGAAAGAACTAAGGCAGCATCCCCATCAGTGCTCTGCCATTTCAGTGGTTATCAACAGCATCCCAGATTTCCAACCCAACCCATGCAAGTTCCCAACCTTGATTCCCAAGATATCCAGAGGAATGACTGACCTGTTTTGGCTGAAGCAGAGCAGTAATCTTCAAGTAGCCTGAAAACAACAAAACTAGTAAAGATATGAGGCTGGCAGAAAGAGGGAACCAACCAGGAAATAAAAACCAAACAAAATCAATCTAACAAAAAAATCACCCCCAAACCAAAGCCAAGGTATGTATCTGTAAGACACACATCCTATGCATTCCCTGGGAAGCCAAAACACTGGAGTAAAAGCACACATGTATTTCCTCTACCACTGCCCAGAGGGGCAAATTCCACAGCTGTCTCAAGAATCAGGCCAGCACCATCCCTGTGCCATCCTGAAGGGCTGATTATAAACATGGTAGGTTAGGAATTGGATGCAAGTTCTGGTGGAGAAACCTCAGTCAGTCATTCACTGCTCCTGCCATAGTTAAACTATTCCTGACAGATTTGTTTGTCCAACCAATTCCTAAAGACCTCAGCAAGCTCCATYTCTTTCTTCATTATCCCTACTGTTGAAAAGTTTTTCTAATATAATCAGCAGCTGGCACGAAAAAACAATTTGTTCCCCTGAACAGAGACTAAGCTTGTTGAAAACCTCCACAGGTGCACTTAGATATCTGTGTTTTCTTATCTTTTTAGAAGCACACCTACTGCTAAGCTTGTGTAAACGAAAATGAGCARTAAGTAACCATGACTTATATTTTAAGACTCTCTGAATAGCAACTCGGACTGACAAAGAACCTCAAGTCACACTTTAACTAACAATATAGAAAAATCACTTCATACACGAGCAATAAGCAGACACCACTGAGATAAAAAGCACCATATGCTTAGCAGAACTCCACGACACTACACAAGAGTTTATGACAAGAAGTGAAATGCCAGGAGGAAAGCAAACTGATTTTTAAAAGTTCTGTATCTATTACTCAATAGTTCTTCTCCCAGTATGTAATTCTTKTAACACCTGCTCTCCTCAGTGTCTAACATCTCCTTTTTTCTCTCCTTTTAGTTCTGCCTAACCAAGAGAGGTACAGCAGTGTGTGGTGTCCCATCCCGAAGCAGGAGGGAGCAYGCAAGACTCATAGATGCCCATGGTGGAAAAGGAATTACAGAAGTCAGAGGGTCTGTGAAAACTTAAGAAGTTTTATTAGTAAATTAAACACCTGACACGGAAATTGGTATAAGTTGATCCCTTACTTTCTAGTATAAACACTAGAAAACAGTGTTTATATATATATATATATATATATAAACACTGGGTTTTGAATATGGAGTAGAGTGAAAGAGAAGACAGAGAAAGAGAAGAAGGAAAGAAAACGAGAGAAAGGAAGGAAGGGAGGAAAGGAGGAAGGTCAATAATCCAGTCTGGCTCATGTTGATGCAACTGATGGGCTGTGCAGTGTCCTGGGGACATGCACCTTGGTTTTGTGGGGGTACATTTTTATAGAATTTCCCCGTTGTATACGTTTTCCTTCCACATCCTGCTCTTTCCCACAGTGCATTATTACCAACAATCCTTGGTTGGCTCCATGGCTATCCCATTGTTGGTGTTGGAGATATAAACATCAGCCCCTTACCTTCTAGGCTTCTGCAMAGTGACAGCTCCAGCTTTAGCCAGCACATCATCACTAGAATTGCCAATTAAATTGCAAGGTCAGATTGAAATCTCTCTATTCCAATGTAATGAAGTATGTAACCTTTGGAACTTGACAAAACTGAGCTGAAAGCGATGGAAAATGACCCCACTTTATTTCTCAAATTTTATTTTTCTACTACTCTTTTTTAGTAGATGAAGCTGATCTCGTGAAATCTGTGTGAGTTTTAGTATCAGTTTCAGAAGAATTGATGGCTTGGGTCATGAAGGCTGCGATCTTCAGCAGAACTTGGCAAAGGCATGCAAACTGACACAAAATTTGTATCAGGGGCTTCAATTTGGAGTTTCAGAAAGCTGAACCAAACCAGCTTTGGTTTGACCAAATATAAAATTGTAGCAATAAAATTAGGATAATAAATTCAGCATGTACAGATGTTATTCTATATACATCTGGTAATTTCTCTTGGATGAAAACAAATTGTGTAAGACATTTCGATAGAAATTAGCAGTCATACTGGAATGACATACTGGTTCACACATACCCATAACTGAAAGAGCTGCATCAGTACAGTAATGTACTTAGGTTGGTTTTTTCAGTACTCCACAAAAATGATGCTTCATAGCTTTTACAACAAAGCACAATTCTAGAAGAAAAGACTGAGGAAAAGCCAYACAGCAATTCCACACTACAGTGGTTAAGACCCACCACTGCAAAATAAAGCCCTTTCCCTGTCCAATTCAGAGCACAGGCATAACCTAAATCTTCTCCATCCTCTTCCTGTTCATAGCTCTCATTCTAGGGCAGCTCACCACATCTTTCCTGCTGAAATTGTCTTATAAGACCAGTTGAGAGCCTGTACAYGAAGAAAGGAGTTTGACCTTTAGGCAAACAAACTATTGATTTAGAGTTTGCAAGGGTCAAGTTGCTCCACCAAAAAATTTAACATGCAGTGAAAGAGTCTGGCCAGCCCCACACTGTGTGGAAGACCTGACCAAAGAATTCATGCACTTACACAGTAAGGACATTAGCTATCTTGTTATTACACATACCATGGATTGTTTCTSCTGTTTTGATCTGAGCTGGTTGTTTCACTAAGGTATTGGAACTGTTATTTTCATTTGAAAAATAGTCATTTTTGATKAGCAAACATTTTCTTATAAATCACTTTCCAGCATATTCTCAGTCTCATTTTAGATGGATACCTGTCACATTCTGAACAGCCATTACGCCCTCAGATAYTTTCCCATCTAAATGCTAACTAGAGGTGATACTGCCTACTTAGAAAAGTCACATGAACTCATAGCCCACATTACTGTAACAGCAATAAAAGGGCAAGAAAATGAGGAGCTGTGCTATTAAACATGATGAAAATAATAAATGTTGTAAGTTTGCAAATGGGCTGAGGAGTATTTTGAAGTGCAAGCATTTTTCTTCCCAGTCTAGAACAGAGCTTGTTAATGAGGAGCAAGGTGCCAGAAGCAGACACATTGCACTGAGACACGCTGGAATTGGTGGATCTTTCCAGCCTGCTTGTTGCAGATTAGGCAAAGAAAGTAATGAACTCTCTGCAGTGCACTCAGGCTGAAAAATCTACCACCTACTAGAGGACAAGGCAGATTTCAAGGAGAGACTGGCACTTTACAAGGAAGATACTGGGATTTTGCTATACCGATAACTTTTATAGGAACGGTTGAAAGTGGATATCAAGGTCTTTTACAGCCAGGCAATAAAAAACAAGAACTATATGAGAAAATCTTCCACCGTAGATGAAAAAATGTATCTGAAGCCAGGGGGTAAAAACCCAAAACTTTTAAAAACAGAATGAAGAAGTGGCTATTTTCTTCTTGGGGATTTATATATCTTTTTAACAAAAAGAGAAGGAAGAAGCTCCCTCAATTTTCATACTCTCCTTGTTCAGGTACATCCTTATGGATCTGATTCATCTTCCYACAACAGCATTGGGTTGACCAAGTGCTGTTTACGCTCTGGCCTTGCTGTGTGTTACTCTGAGCCCATTTAGGTCACACTATCCATCTGCTGGCCTCAATCTGCCCCTTCAGCCCTTCCTCAAGACAGGAGATGGAACCTCTTTACACATACTCAGCCTAATCCCATATTAATCACGGCAGGCAGGGTGGTTTTCCCTCCTCTCATTTTAAAATGTGGAATGATACAGATTAGAAATAATGAGTCCTTGAAGGAGGGCAGGTGTAACTCTTTGTGTAACCCTTCTCTGATAACCTGCTCTGAGGCTTTCCCAGTGAGGAAATACAAATAAATGCACACCTTGAGCAGGCAGATTATCTCCTGCAGAGGCAGTTCACTCCCTGGCTGAAGGAAAAGAATATACAAGACGCAAAATAAAGGCCAGTCTATGTGCCAAATTTTTATCCATTTAAATAACATTCAGGAAAAAAAAAAACCCAACAGCCCAAAAATATTTAGCTGCAATGCTGCAAAATTCTGTGCAGACAACCCCTAACGTTGACAAAGCCAACAAAGGAGAGAGGAGTAGTCACTTGCACTGAAAATAACCATCAGCTAGTACTCTCTACTGTTTCCTACAGTTACTTTCAATTAATTTACTCAGAAACCATAATCACCCATCTTGTCATGGCAGACATTAATTAACTRCAACATTTACAGAATTACAGCAGTCACTCAAGTATCTCAGTTTTGACAAGCAATGCAGCCAAGGTAAAGCAAATTGATGCAAGCCACTGGATTTCCTTCAGAAGGAAGTTAAAGGCTGTGAAATAAACTCCAGGAAGATCCACAAATAAATGCAACCCCCAGCACCCGGAGCAAACTCTGCATCGCTGACACTGCCCTCAGCTGCAGCACACTGCATTAYTGAAAAAACTCACGCCACTGTGAGCCTTAATTTCTCCTCAAGAAAAGAATGGGAGAGTGAGATTGACACAAGCAGTTTAGCATACTCTGAGTAGTACCAGGGTGCTGTAATTCAGATGCCATAACTTCAGAACACTGAATTTTCAGCAGAGGAAAAGACAATTCACTTTGTACAGTGCTTTATTTTTAATTTGCTATCATGCAATGATTAGTTTATTCTAGAGTTAGGTTTTTACGATTATAGTTTCTGGCTTCTCAATCTTCACTCCCTTTCAATACACATTTGATATCTGTTTCCCTGTTAGCTACATCACTTTTCAAGGAAATTACATTGTTATTCCATATGCTTTGGTTTCTTTCTAACATGACAGTTTTATTTGTTTGTTCTTCAATAGATTTGATCAAAACATTCCCYTTCTCAATGATTGTTCACAGTAACGGAGCTCCCCACTCCTCCTAAGGTCATTCATACATACAGGTCATGTCCTTTTTTCAACTCTGTCTTCGTCATTGTTGGGAACTTGCTTATTGGGTATAAAACCAAAGCCTTTTTTGGCTTTCACTAGGGGTAGGGCTATACAAAGAGATAATATGAAGCAGTGTGTTTCAAGACTACAGAGCTTAGAATACTTCACTCTAAAATTTAAGAGTCATCTTGCCCCGTGGCRTCTTTGGGTCCCTTCACCTCAACCCCTTTACTTACTTCAGCTGAAAAAAGCTTCACTTCCTATTAGCTTTGATCCACTTCATAATAAATCAGAATTAATGCAGGCTAAGGAAGCCAGAAAAAATCAGAAATTAATTTCCAGCATCCCAACATATAGCCTCAAGGGAACTTATTTGGCTTGGTCTCCAAACTGCTACAAGCTGCTAAGACTTCAGYGGACAAAATGTTGTGACCGTAACTAAAAGGAAACAACTGAAAGAACTCAAATACCCTGATGTGATTTAGGTTTAAACAAGGACATAGACATTAGGAAAGGATTTGATTTGTGGTAAACAYGAAAAGAAATAAAACTAAGTGTGTGTGTGTTGCTATTTCACGACCCACTGTGCAAACATTGCTGTAGGCACGGTGGGTTTTATTGCTCATTAGTAAATAATCAAGTTCAAAATAAGATGGTTGGGAAACTGCTGATTGATGAGGAATAAAATAACATGACATAAACATCTGTCTCCCAGTCTAATATGTGTTGGTAGAAGAAGACATTGCTAAGGCACTTGAATGCTCAATGCACTGATGAGATAGTGATTACATTGGGAACAGTGTAATGCCACTACAGCTGCCATTCCCTTTCCCACTTGGGGGACGTTACAGAAATGTGGGTCTGGATTGTTTACTTCCAGAGTGGTTTTCATCCCCAAAGATTTCCACAGGGCACAAACTTTCTTTCCACATGAAACTCTGCTCCAAAGCTCCAATGCTCTTAGACTTTTGCTTGCAGCATGAATCCCTCCTTAAGTGGAAAAAACTAAGTGACAGCTGATATGCCCTCTCACCTCAGGCATGTCCTAATCTGCTTCRTCAAAAGCACGGATAGATCTGTGCAACAAAGAGCTTTTAAAGCTTAAGCATTTAAGAAAAATATCCCATACAGGTATCTCTACTTCATGAAAAAAAAAACTTTCCTGGCAGAGAAGGAGCACATACAGACTCCTCCACTAAGGCATCTCCTGCAGTGGTTTCCTCTGTTAGGTTTCACACCTACAGAACTAAAATCACTACAAATTTTACTACTGAATGCAATAATTTGTTCAATTTCTATCAAAGAGGACAGAAATCCAATTTCTGTGCAACCTATATCCTGCCCCTTTGGTCTACCTTCACAGTGAGAAGAAAGGCTGCATTTGCAATGACCATCTCTATGTTATTAAACSCACAATGATTACAAAGACACASAAAGTAACCTMTTTTTGCAATTAAACATTAAAATAACAAGAAWGTATCTAGCACTGCCAAACAGGCTGTCCTCAGAGGTCAGACAGTATTTTGGGTTTTCCACACTTGAAGAAGTAAATATGAATAAAACTACAAAGCCAAATAAATACATCCTGTAAGAGATGCAAATAATTTTCAAGATGTCAGCATTTACTTCAGATTATAATGCACTTATTCAGATTTTAATAAGCTGACTTCAGCCTATTTCCRAGTTATGAGCAAAAAGATACAGATTTTGTGTTTAAAGAATCAACCTGCTTTCCCTGGCCACATCACTCCAAATTAAACTCTTAATTTATGCAAAAGTTAGATTAAAAATACTACTTATTATAGAAAATATTAAAACTTGAGTAAAAAAGAAACACCTTGATTTTGATTTTACATTTTACTTRAAGAATCAGTAAGGGAATGAAACGGAAGCAGTTTTTCCAGAATAGAGAGTGTAACACTGTACTACACAATGCTCCACCTGGAAAACAAATGCACACACAGTGAAAACTCTCYTGAAATAATATAAATTAAGATTGCTGACAGATAAGAAGTGAAAACAGTACGAAACAGGGATAAATAAAGAAAAGTCCATAATGGTATACATGTCTTGGATTTATATAACATCCTCATTAACCACTYAAAAATAACCACAATAAATAAGGCACTTAACTTTAAATAGTTTTGTCACATACACAGTAAATGTGAGGTGCACTCACTGACACAGGCACTGCATCACATGTGTCTGCATCAGGTATGGGGGCTGTTGCCAGTGGGGCTTAAAGGACACTTTCCCCTCAGGAGGCTTTGTATCACATTTCTAGTGGAGATGTCCAGCCAAGGAGATAAAGCTATACTTAATTTAAAGCAACCCTCCCAAAAGATATATATTGAAGATAGGATGATCAACACGGAATGTAATCAGAGCTGATGAAAACACCTTCAATTACATAATTTAAATTACTTAGGAATATTTGCTGGGAAGTAATGCTGCATAAAAAGCGAATTTAAGAGATGACTTGAAAAGTTTCTTTTTCAGTTTTCATCAGCCGATAGGCAAAACATTTCTCAAGCTGACTGGGACCTCTGCTGCAGCCAAGAACATCTGAAAGAAATAAGCAAAATCCCTTGTAACTATGCTGTAGAAAATTAAGCTAGAAGATCCCCATAATTACAAATGATAAAATGCTCAGTCGGCTAAAATGTAGAGTGTGTTGTTATCAAATAAAAGAGTTGCTAGCTATGCTCTCTCTGTACAAGCTGAGACTTAAGATGGAGTCCATTCACCAATGCCTTGGGAAGCTGAAAGTCTTGTCACTTGACAGAAAAACCACAAAAGGTTTTCAAGAGTCATACAAGGGAAATTCCTCCTACTCCTACTGAAACTGTAGAACTTCTTCCCTCAGCTTTTCCACTTGTTGGTTTCCTAAATTTTTAACTATTTTTTTATAAATATGAAGAAGCTTGGTCTACATTTTCTAGAAGTGTAGTATTCCGTGGAGCCAAAAGACTTAGAAGATATTGGCCACACAAGATAGAGTCTTGCAGTGGTCACACCCTTATCTTCTAATGACTCTTTCCTTTCATGATTCACTGTTTTCACATTATATACTGCTGCATTTTGCTGTTATAGTTGATGTCCTACTTTCCATATAGTGTGAATTACATTTTTTTCTTATTCACGCTTTATCATGCAGACAAAAGAAATAAATTTCGATCTATTTTAAGATTATCTTCTCAAGGTCAGTTTCCCAACTTCTGTTGTAGCCAGTCAGCCCAGAATGCACTTATGCACAATGTCTAACTTTGAGCAYGATAATCATCCCACTGTATCATAATTTCCATAATGAAGTCAGAGYAAAAATTCTCTCACCAGCTGCCTCAAAATTAAGAGATGTGGAAGGTCTCAAATCAACTGCCCAAGTATATAGATTGATTACCAGTCTCYTTAAAAGTCTGTACTTACTAAAGCAAAATTACTGAAATCTTAGGAACCCTAKTGTCAGGATCCTTCCCTTTTGAGATTGCCATATCCCCCCAGTGAATAAAGTAAACCACCAGAAACTCCAAAGAGTTGTACTATTAGTGGTGGTTGTGCATATGCTCTGTATTCATAGAGTCAGCTGCCCCGAGGAATTAGCCATCTATATTCATGAACTAAATKAAATCGTGTTCATTGAGCAGTTGATGACAGCACAGTTGAAGAACAGGTCAGTTCTTGTATTTAGGATTGAACCCTTGCTTTCTGTTGCAGATGAAGGATATTCTCCATGGGTTCAATAGTGTTCCACCCAAACCCTYTTCTCCTTCACCAAGGCTTCTGTCTTGCTCTCCACAACTGGAATTTAAACTAGAGCCACTAGAATGAAGCATGGTTTATGGTGACACATGAGTCCAATGAGAACTGTTTTGGGGAGCATTAGTCACTAGAAAGGCAAAAGGCAAGTGGCAGGTACTTTTTGAAGCTATATTAGATGCCTTTCATATCTTAAATAGTATCTTAAAGCCAGTCTACTATATTGTGATTATGGCATCAGCAAGGGGTTCCTCCCAGCTAAAAGGTTCAATGTCCATTCATAGATCCATTTGAATTCAGTGAGGTGTTCAATACTCAAGAAGGGAGCAAAATAAAAACTAACATGCACAGAACTGACCTGAAAATAATAAAAAAAGGAAACAGCATTGTATGGTCAGGGGCCAAGTACAGTCTTTCATTAATTCTCTTTTTAGGGTGTTTACTTCCATTTTTATCTTTGCATCCAATCTTTTCCCCCTTTTCCATGACTCTATGGTGACATGTGAAACAGCTTCTACTGTGAAAGGGGCTCAAGAGTTACCTTCCCTTTACTCTGAATGTTCACTTCATGAAATAACCTCAAACCAGCTGGAGAGACCAAAGGTARAACAAGAACAGATATGCCATTTCCGTCACACAGAGATGCAGTCAACAGATGTCACAGCCATATATGCAGCCTTGACAGAGGCTCTTCATCTGAAGGTATTCATGAATACATGCACCAGCTGGTCCAAAAGATTTCCTTGGTCTTTCCAAGCTCTAGGACTTGGTYTTTCTCTGGCTCATCTGGCATATCTCTTGGGAGCAGGATCCCATCCTATGATTACTTTGCAAAAAATGAACCTATACCTGTTTTTCAGGACTTTTTCTGCTCTCCTTTTCCCTCCACCCAATAATTGTGACAAACACACTTTCCTTTCAGAATGTGAACGCCTTTGTCTCTCTTGACTGAAAGTGCAACACCTGTAGAGTCCTATAAAGTTCATTGTACACACARACCTGGTGCAAAAAACTGAAATATRCATCCCTGTCTCCACTTCCATGACCACATGGGAGTGTTTCACTGGCAGATGTGAGTTCCTTCTGTATCTCCAAGTCATGGTGGGAATTGTTCCCACCTTCTGGCCAGGACAGCACTCTCCTCCTTACCCCTTCTACACAACCCTGCCCTGGAAAGACCTGCTCCTGTTTCATTTTCTCTTGCTCAGATCTTCCACACATTCTCTGCAAGCCTCAAGCATGCATATTCCCAGACATGAGTTCTCTTGTTCTGCAACTAGATACTCACACASCTCCCAMATCCCTTATCTGTGCATCCTAACAYGCTTGCTGGTWATTCATCATTAACGTCTTCATGCTTAATATCTCCTCAGCACTCCTCATCTGCCAGTATGTGGGGAAGAGCTGGCTGGGAATTCACACAGAGCAAGGCATTCTGTGAAAAAGCTGTTTCCAGAATGCAAGACCTTTGCACGGCTGGTATCTCAATGGTCATGGTTGTAAATACACAGTGTGCAAGATGGTACAAAACAATATCTGTGGCATTACTTCAAGCAATACCAAAACCTTCTCTGTTCCCTCAGCCCACAGAAACACTGTGTTCTACTTCCACATCACACTTTTTTCTACTTCTCTGGAGACAACATAGCCCCTGTTTTTTCCCTTTCAAGGTCTCAGCCCAGCATGACACACATGCTAATACAGAAATTAAACATTTGTTGAGTGGTTTCACATARGTTTAGAAAACAAGAAAATAAAGTAACTAGACTTACCCCAAGGAAATTAATATTAGAATTGTTTTCAATTCAACCTTGGCAGTGAAGTTTTAAACAAAATAAAGTACAAGTAAGTCCTCCAGCAATAACTGTGCCTGCCAGGTAGGTAGGGAATATACCTTTTCACTCTGGATCTAACACACTTCACTCTCATTTACAGTTTGCCATCTGATATTTAGATAACTTTACAACATTATTCATTATTAAGGCTGGATTCAAATCAGCAACCTTCAGATGGGAAGTTACATATCCCATTTGTTACTCAGTTCTCAGATAAGTGCTTCTGCCTCAAACTCATGCATCAGCATTGATGACAGAGAAACAGTGCTCACTGAAGTGTAGCTAATGCATTCCTGAGTCTGGCTAATTACACACAATCAACTGATTCTCAAGCATCAGGATGCCGAATATTGCCTTAAATCACTACCACTTGATGGGAAACTTTCTATTGCCTGAAGAGGTGAAAACAGTTGAGTTAGTAATGAAAATCAGATCCAACGTTTTGAGACCAATCTCTTGAAGGCAGCTACCTAGAAATAAAGACCTTTACTACTCCTTCTGTTGCCCAAAAATTAACCTCAGCAAGTGTTTTTTCTTTCCTATGAAACTGAATMCAAGCCCTTAAAAAAACCCCAAACATAAAAACAAACATTATATATGTTCAGTAAGAGCATTGTTAAAACTCTAACCTGACTAAATTTGAATGACAACACACTGCATGGAAAACAACAGTCCTGGCTCTTTGCCCAAGGAACAGGATTCCACACAAAATTCCACATGCACTATGGGATAGAATCAGCCTTCTGCAGATAATCCACCAGGTCCATAATCTAAAATAAGMTGCTACCTGCACTCTGGATTAACTAATTCCACTTTTATTTAGAGTTCTCTGATATTTGAATTAGCTAAAATATTGCTGGTCAAGGCACCATGAAACACCAACATAACTAAGAGAGGAATCTGGTTGTGGAAGACTATTTCTGTGTTTGTAAATCCTTGTACTATAGCTACAGAAATAGCAAGATGACAAGGCCAAGGAATACWGCAGCTAATAAAATAGACCAAGATGAAACTATTGATACAATAAATCCTACAACAGACTGTACCATCAACTCAGTGTTGTTTCCCAGGCWAAAAGTAAAATTTAATTAGGTACTACAAATCTAGATAACTAGCACTTGACCTGTATCTGTCAATATGGTCTAATGCTGAAAAACATGGAAAGGGTACATGTACATGGAGTGAAGCATGCCAGGGTTTGGTCATCTTCTCTCCAGGCACTGTCCGTGCCCTGTCACCCAAGCCAAATCAGTGCCATCCCCTGCTTTGCCACCAGGTTCTTGGTTGTGTTTCTCATCAGGGGTTTTAGGCACCTGAACAGGTCAGCTACCTATGCCTGAGTCACACCTTCAAAATACCCACGTCTTTGTATTTTATGCTGTGAACACAAAATAAGCTGATACTTGGTACTGYGCTCCAGAATTTTTTTCAGGTGAGTAACTTGACCAGTGTTCCTGAGAGTTACGACTATTCACTCATTTGTACTCAACCTTTTATAAAACAATATTTGGAAACTCTTCATTTCATAACCAAAACAAGGAGGGGAGAACAAAGAGCCCCTACACCCAAACAAACCAATTTCCCCCCAGTTCGGACATCCTTAGACTAAAATCAAGTTTGCACCATTTATGTGTTTATAAAGAACAACATTTGTGTAAGACTCCTGAAGAGGATGAAGGAGGATCTTTCAGTGGTTCAAATTAAACCTGAAAAGGATCAGAACTCAAGATACAGCCTGAACTACAGCCTGTGAGCTCCTTAGTTKAAGGCATTGCTTTGCACTGTGGGTCTCCTGTGTGTGTAACCCTCCCAAAAACGAGTCAGGCACCAAGGTCACCACTAAGGATGCAGACCCAGGGAAACACAGMACCCTCAGGAACAAATGCTTTACAGTTACAGTGCAAATGCACATCATCATCCACGYGTGTGCAGGACTTCCAGGTATTTTTCCTGATCCTGCTGAAATCAAACAAAAATACAGCACTGGCTAYCATTCCTATATGAAGCAGAGATGTCCTCTTGGAAAACAGGCATCTATATATTAATAAATTCAGGAATAAAATGCTCTTAAATCAGCCTTGGAGGATAAAATGTTTTAATGGTAGTTTGCATTGTCATAACTGGCAATGGATCTGCAGCTTTGTATTTTAAAGGCCAAATTCTTCTACTCCTTTGTTCCCTTATTTAATTTTTCCTTCGCTTTTCCCTTTTCTCCAAATTAACATTTGGAACACTTGAAAATGCTAATTGACTTTCACTACATTCAGACAGGAAATAATGACCTCAAGCTAATAAGACAAGTTAATAGTCCCCTGCAGGTAAATTAACACAAGACCAAATGCTTGAAGACCTTGAGGATCACAACTGTTAAACTTAAGTATGCATTCAAAGCAACTCTGAGCATCTAACAAAGGAGGTCACAGATCATCAATCAGAGCCATTGAATAAAAAACCTCTTCAAAGAAATAAGAGAACTGCAGAASACATGAAGGTAACYTCTTTTCAACATCTACTGTAACAARGCCARCTGAAAGATGCTTTTAAGTAAATGAATAAAGAAAACACAACCTGAATGCTCAATGTGTATGGAAAGGTGTGCTCAACAAAGACACGAACTCAGCCCAAGAATCAAATGCATCTATTTCAGTAAGCCATTTTTCAGAGACAGACAGCTTTCCATTGCAATAACATCATATTTTCTTTTTGTAATCACTTTCCAGGGTTCAAAATATTAATTTGATTACAGTATATCCATGAAGAAATGCTTACAAAAATCATAATCCTGCTTAAAGTCTCAAAACAAACATTTCACAGCCCATAAACTGAAAAGTGCTAGAAAAGTGCCCAAAGCATAATAGTCACTCCACAAATCACCTTCATGTCAGAACAGACAAAAATGTACAACCTAAAAACACTTATAAAAAAGTAGAATCTCTGTTGACAAATAAATGTGTAATTCTGACAAATTACTCAAGTTTAAATTCATAGCCCTCTGTTAAAAGAGCACCAACATGTTTTAAAMGTTAAAATATGTTGCTGGACCACATAGAAATTAATAAATCAAATAACACTGGTTAGAAAAAAAATAAACAATTATGAGAAATCTGGAATCTGTGTGTTCAATATAGTTTCAAAGATATCACTGTATCTTATAACCCTTTAGGATGCTAAATTATCATAGTGTTTAGAAAGGAGAAAAGCTGTTATTTACAATTTTCTATTTTTAATCTAAAGCTTTTCCCTTAATTACTTTTTGTTTCAGCACAACTAGCAGGTGTCAAGAGCATATTTTCTTTGCTTGCATGAGTTCATCTACAGTTAAGACACCAACACTGAATTGAAAAACCTGAAAAGCTCATTTTCCTCNTGAAAAACCTGAAAAGCTCATTTTCCTCCCCCAACACATGAATATAAATTACATGATAAATAAAAAAAAAAAAAAAAAAGAAAATCTGAAGGATGTGCACAGATATTCATGGCTGCCCAACAGTACAGGTAGACAGCAGAGAGACCTTTTTGACAGAACATTGTCTCCACTGAAGGACTGCTGCAAGCATAACCCTTCTGGGACACACTGTTGAAGTCTTGGCATTGATAGCTGATTAGACATCCAGAAAACCCAGCCCAACAGTGACTAGAAACAATAATGAAATGTAGTAAATCTGTTGCTTCAAACTGAAAACCTGACATGGACGGAGCTACAGTAATAAAGACAAAATAAATGCAATCACTATAAATCTGATGTAAAATTCTAGCTTTTCTTTTAAAGCACTCATTTCCATTCTAACAGGAAGGACACAAATCATGAGAGAAATAATAAGCAAGCATGAAATATATCAAACAATATTTTCTGTGCAGTAAAAATTAAAGAGAATAATTTGATTGGAGCTTGCTAACTATTAAATCACTTGAATTAATGTTCTGCATAATCAGTATGRATGTTTGCAAAGCGAGGACTCAAAAATGAATGTGAAGATTGTTTCAATTAGGAAAAAAACATATATCCGTGGGTTTTCCTGTTCTTTGCTCCTTCTTCTGGAAACAAAAACAAATTAAGATTTAAAAAATATCACTTAAAACGTACTTGTTTGGTTTATCACTAGTGTCATTACATAAAGCTGTCATTAGAGACACTAAACCTGGTTAAGCCAGTTCACCCTTCTCATTTCTGTGCAGTTCCCTAAATGGCTCAATTTGCTTTTGCAATAATTTGGGGGTTTATCCTTTCTGAACATTACAAAAAGCATGCTCCAAAGAACTTCCTAAACAGTTTTGTCTGTAGTGGTTCCGTGCATCACAGCTACTTTCCCAAACAGCACTGATACTATCTTGTGGTTTCTGAACAAAGCTTTCCAGTCAAAAGGCTGCATCATCCAGATTCAGGATGGTCCCTGAAGAACCTGAACTGGCTTCCAGGGAAACTTCATGCAACTACACACAGTTCACAGTTACAGTGACTGGCCCAAAGCAAAGACAAAAAGGTTCTCCAGAAAAGGACTGATACTTATCCCAGCATTTTGCTGCCAGTGCCCTAATCTCACATGAAAAACAGAGCACCTGCATCCAYGCAATTGCATCCCACCCAGTTTAGAGCAGCACTGGTACTAGTCCATGCATCATTCCAACTCTAAAYAGCTCAGTTGCTTTCTCCATAGTGTCATTCTAATTTGCAATAAAAAATAGTTCCCCAAAGCCCTGTGCAACATCTCATGGATCTGTTGCCTTCAAACTAAAGAAGAGTTCAAACTTTCACAAGAAGTACTGTGATGGACACCAGCTGTTAGAACAACCTGAACAAAGAACAATTAGGTAGCTGGACCACAGTTAGAATAATACAGATCAACCTAACTRGGTGTTTCTTCTAGTAAACTAAATATATATATTGATTACCTTTCAATTAGTTTAATAAAGTTAACACTCAGAGTAGGTCTCACTCACCTCACAGTGGAAGCCTCCAATTAGTTTGTGAAACCTAAATCCTTGTGTTTCCCAGACTTTTGTGGCATCACCTGAGTGCTACTCAATTCYACCTCACTCCCTAAAAATGAATGCCAGAGATCTGTGTAACACTTACAGAATGTTATGCTACCATATGGAGCACTTTCTAGAAGCACCCTCATACAGAGATAGTGCATATTAGAAAAACTCAGTTTCATAATTTGTACACAAGTAAATTCCAGATGTGGCATTAACTTTTTCATCCTGAGGTATCACAGTTGGAGTTGCTGTGATTTGCTGATTTATCTCAAAGAAACACTGGAGCTGCAGTGCCTTGTTTAGGCAGAAAGAAAATGGTACAGCAATTCCATACAAAGTTCTGAGRAATTATGCATGACTCAACCCAAATTTAATACAGATTCATATTGTCCTTGTTTAGATGCACATATGTAATAGCTAAATTTAATAACATCAGAGATCTGCTCACAGAATTTCAATGCTCAGTGGGCTTTGYCAAGTTGAACAACTCATAAATCTGTGTGAAAATATTAGACATTGTTACAACTAAAATCTTATATGACAATGACTGAAACAAGGTAGTGAAAAAGGCAGTTAATTTTAGTATTTCCTTATGTAGTTTGTCAGTTCACCTTTCACAGCTCTAAATATTCATGGGAGAGCAGAAATAAAAAAAAAATTAAAGGATTTTTTGTTTACTAAAAAACAAAACGAATTTGCCTTCTTACTGTGAGCTCCCACCTTCTTCCTCCTAGAGTATGTTTGGCTACTCATTTTTTTAATCAGCTTTTTTTTTAAAAAAAAAATTTAAGCCTTCTCCTTACTTTCTTCTTAGTCTGGGGAAGAACTAAGCAGCATGGAAATTACCAGCTCTTTTGCTTCCTTCTTTAACAGCAAGTGTTCTGTTGTTATGCACATGGAATTCTAAATATGACTACTTTGACGTGAATTTATGAAGACTGACTTCTGTTTTTAGTGCCTATGTATCTACCTACATTCTGTCCTTCTGCTCATCTGTTGCCTAGTCAAAAATGTCTGAACTTAAGCCAGTTTGTGCATTGCTTTACAGTGCATGCCTGACTGAGAACTTAAACTAATATTCTAAGACACTATTCCTTGCAGAACTGAAGAAAAATATTTTTAAAAGGAACAGTATTGGTTAAAAACTTATCCTRCTGCTGTGCAGACAGAAAGCCTGGGGACCAGACACATGCTGTGCTTTTTCCCACAGGTCTGCAAACACAATTTGCCCAGTAGGTGTGATGGTACCAACCAGAAATTGTCAGCAGATTTTGAGTAAGTTTATGGCTCCTGGTAACCTCTGAAATCTGAAAGTAAACCTTCAGATTATAATCCTCACTGGAGCAAGGAGTGCAAAGGGAAACCAGGTGACACTGAGAGACATTTGGGAAGGGAAGACATGGGACATTCCAGATCCCTTATGCATCATTCTGCATCACTACCTCACCATTTTCCTCACGTCTATCTGGTGTCTACCTCCAGCATGAAAGGCCAGGACTTAGAAAAGGCAAATATTCTTCACTTAGCTTGTTTTCAAGCTGGCCAACTGAAGACCAAGAAGAAAGCACTAATTTTTTAATATACACACGGTTGGTATGTTTGCCTGGGTATGTTTTTACTAGGAGGCTATCACTCCTACTGATCATAAGCACTTTCCTGAAGACTTGAACTTCCTGCATACACCAGAAATAAATTGAATTCATAGTTTTACATCAGTTTCTACATCAACTGTCTTCCAGCTATTGAAAAGCAAGCAACAATATTCTTTTAGGAAACAGAACAGCTGAATCTCACAATAATTTTGTGCATAACTTTGTCATGTAGACTACAACAAGAAAGTAGGGAGCATCCTCTCAGACCACCACGCTCACATTTCTTCTCCAGAGCAAGTAAATCCCTCTGGAAGTATAACTGGAACTGGAATAATTTCTTGATTCCATTTATGCACAAGAAACTCACGCATTTTGAGAGGGAGACTAAGCCTGCTCAGTTTGTGCAATTGTTATGAGAGAAACAACCTGGAAGTGGAAGTTTCAGTCAATGAGATCCAATAATGGGTTTTGCTTTTATCAGTAATGGTGCAATTTACATCAATATTCTCAGGAGCCCTCAGCTGGGAAGATCAGTTCAGCATCCTCCTCACCCATTAAACCAGSTTTCTTCTTGCCTGCTTTCTTTCTCAGCTTTCCCAGCACAAAAGGTAAAAGCTCTGCTAAGGACAGCTCAAGACCGAAGAGTCAGGCCAAGTTCCTTACTAGGAGGTTAGGTCATCCATCTCCAGGCTGACCAGCAACAAGAACCTGTGCCCCCACTCCCCAGCTGACAATAAAAAACAGCCTCCCATCAAAATCCATTTCAGATTAGCCCATGTCTTATTTTCTGGACACCTATTGGAGATTTATACACTACTTTTCCACATTCATCTCATACACGGCCTGAACCTTCCATAGGTCACTGGAGTTTAGCATTTAGAGACCTTAGTGAGTAAGTAACAAGTTCAGGAATGCAATTAGGTAGTTCCTGAAATTCATCAGACTGGGTGGCTGTCTGGGCTTAAATTCTAAGTATTGAAACCTTAACACAGCAGGGTTGAGGAGTCTAATTTCATCCATGGTCATCTACAAATCACAAGAGCTGCACCATAAACAGCTCATGATCCAGGCCTCAGCTGAATTTCTACAAAAGCAGAAATTATCGAAAACCTATGGCTTCAAACTGCCTATGCAACCCTGAACTAGCTGTATGTACAAAGTGCAGGAAACAAAATCAATAAATAACTCAAAAGGTCATCTGGTCATGAGTATGCACACATGCCTTCTTGACAGATATGCTTAAGAACCTTCAGCACTGCCTGTGGAAACTGTGGCATCACTTCATCCATTCCAGTGTTTCATTACCCTYGCCGTAAGATATTCCTAATACCTCACATGATTTTTGTTTTGTTAATGAAGTTTTTTGAAGTGATTTTGCTATCTCATCCTTTTCCCTATGTAGCAGCATTTATGCATAAAGACTATGTTTTGGTACGAAAAATGTCCTCAATTCATTGAACATCTCTTCTCAAGTTTCCCAAGTATCACTAACAACAAAATTATAAATCTCTGCTTCCAAAATGTAATAGCTGCTTCATTAACTCAGAATAATTACAGTCATTTGAACAAACCTGCATTACACCCATCCAACTAAGCAAACCAGCATGATCCAGAAAGTTCCAAACTTCAATTAGCTGTAACTCCCTATGCCTGAAAGTACATTGGGCATACTGACATAGTCTTTGAGAGTTTCTGTCCAGTTCTCCAGACCAGTAACCACATTATAAAAAGTACCATAGAATATGGAAGACTCTTCAAAGAGACTAAAGGACTGAGGGTGGTTGGACACCTCATCCTGTTTGCTGATTTGCCTGAATTAAAACTGGAGGTTTGGAATGACAGCCTGCCATTTTCCCTAAGCCTAAATTAATACTGAACAATTGTGTAGAAGGCAAAACTTTCAGGACAGAAACATTCTCTACTGTAAYCCCAGGGAAAGCAAGCAAAATRCAAAAATGCTGTTTTCTCTCATTARCATGAAACCTTAACTAATCAGGGCTTCTGATCATTACATTTTTYCATTTATTTTAAATGAATAAAACATACCTTATGTAAAAAAGCATAGCTCTCTATCTTACATCTTACATCTTCACTGCATCTGACTTTAATTGTCAGTAAAACCCAAAATAAAAAAACAAAACAAAACAACAACATGCAGTACTGAAGGAATGCCTATAAATTTAATCAACTACGACCCGTTGCTCACCACCTTCCAACAGCTAGGGAAAAAGGAATTGAGCTGTAAAATTTGTTTTGGGCAGGAACTTGGCATCTGCTATCAAGTCAGAGTCCAGAGAAAATTAACATCATGAATTTCAAATACATTGACTTATCTCATGTAACTCAAAGCCCACWGATTTGATTCAAATCATAAGGGACTAAATCCTGCCAGGTAGTCAGACCCATGCATGGGACGGGAAGGATTCTGGCAAAGAGGAAAGATGGGGCAGAAAAGTCCCAAAAAATTTTGCCCTGGCAGGGTGAACTGTTTGATGTCTATTTCCCAGTGCTAGCAGTAGAYGTAAAGAGCAGTTAATCCATCCCCGGGTCTCTCCCATGAAGAGCTATTTAACAAAAAGCATTTGAGTGCTGCATTCATTGATCCCATCCTTTTTGACTAGACAGTGTTTCAGACACYATGCTAGGGGAAGACCTTTTGACAGTTCTCTAAAAATGCTGTTTTCATTTTTAATTAGGACTCACCAGCAAGCAGCAACCCTGTTCTCTCATAGGCAACTCCCACCTTTAGAAGATATGCTTGAAGCTAAAATATAGCTGTCCCTACCCTTCAACAAAACACATAAACAACACCAGAAACAAGAATCAAAACTGAAGAAGGAATACCCTGCAGCCCACAGAATACCAAGGATGATCATACTCTTGAAAGAGAAGGGCTGGAAAGGCTAGATTACTTATATTTGATAGACCAATCTCCTTCATAAATAAGCAGCAAAATGGGGAGAAATACTGGCATTGCTCATTAATAATTTATCCAAAACTACAGAGAAGTTTACTTTTGTCTAAGAAGAAAATACCTGCTAAGGTAACAGAGTGTTTCATAACATAGTAAGATCAAAACATTCACAGAATTTACAGTAACAAGGAGAAGGTGAAATACCTTCTCATCAGTATTCTGCAGCACTTTGTTATCTGAAACGCTCTTTACAAAACACTTCTATCAGTCATCAGAGATTATACTCTTTAGGAGAGAACAGAATTAATGTGGCATTTGCCTTAGCTCTTGTCAAGCTAACTCATGCTACAGCAGTTCTGATGTCTTCTGTGTTAACTTGTACACCTGCCATTGGCTTGGTATCAGAAGAAAACACTACTCTCTTCTGCACAACGAAAAATATTTTGGCCTCCATATTTTTAAGGAGCAGTCAGAAGTATTTCATCAAACCTGTGAAAGGGCTGGAATTTCCAGAACGGGATGGATTCTTACATGACACACAAGCCTGGTCTGAAAGACTGCTCAATGCTCAACAGCTCAGAAAAAGATGCAGAAGTGGATGAAGAGCTTACCCTATGGTTTTACTCATAATATTGGATACTGTTTTGKTAATCAGATTTGTAGAGTAGCATCCTCACCTATTTTCAGTGTAATCAGTTCCCCATAATGTGCGTATAACTGCAATTATTTTGGCAGAATAATTCATAATTGAAATTTCCTGGCATCTCATTTTCCCTATACAGCACCATTTGAGGAACATGAGAACAATTTGAAGACAGKCTCATTACCTACATGATCTTTCTACTGCCTTTTTGACCTGGGAAAAAGGTCACTCAGTCTTTTGGAAGAACAATTTGTAAGATGAGTAAAGGGTGAAGGTAGGACTTGGAGAAGGCAATTTCATCTATGGCAAACATGTAATGTTTTACTTATAACTAGATAGCCACTCCAAATAAATTTGTACATCCAAAACAATTTTTCTATTCATACATGTTTTAGGTGCAGTGATTTCAAAGATAATTCAGTATGTGGTRTTTATTTTGCAAAGCAAACACCAACACCTAATTATCTCCCATAATTATTTAAAATAGTTCTCAAACTATTTCTTTTCTAAATTACATTACTGTGCAACTGGAACCATTACAAATGATCATATTGTTTAATTAGCCAGTTTCTCCTAATTTCTTCTACAATTCAGATTTTTAATTAACATTTCATAGCTCTTAAACTGAGTGTAATTACTAACAGCTCACATGAAATCCAAACAAAAATTAAATCTTTTAATAAACTGCTATTCTGAAAAGTGTAAGGTAATTTAATGTTTAATAATTAAGCATTTCTTTGGTTAAAATCCTTACCTATTCCAAATRAAGAGCTAGTTCAAGAGTCAACATGAAAATGAAGTAAAATGCCCAAGCACACAGCAGTCTCTGTTTCGGAAACTTAAATAACAATATAGAAAAAAAGAAAGGGTATGATGCATCATATATAAAAAAAATGCTGTTCTCATTTTCAGCTTCTTAAAGAGTGGAAGGCAGTTTTGACCTGCTTGAAGATAAAGGCCACAAAGAAAGCCTAAAAAGACTAAATTCATGGTGGGGAGCTACCATTTTGGAAGAAAGCAAGGGATTGATTTGTACCATCAGTGGTAATTCTTAGGGTACAATCCAACATTTGGGAGGTGTAGGAGGAGACTGTTCCTGAAGATGAAGGAAGACAATAGAGAGGAAAATATTTTAGATGTGATAGATATTAAAGGGAAATTATTAGGAAAATTAAGTGAAAGTAAACTCAGCAAGGCTGAGAGTAAAGCAAAAGAACCTGCTATTTTAAGGAAAGGAATAAGTGGAAAGGGCAATCACCTTGAAAAGTGGAACTCAACTTACCCAGGGAATAGGTTGAAAAGGTCTCCTGGGAGAGGAACAGAAAGGAGGGAAGTGTTSTGGAGAGCTAAAAGAATCTTATTAAATWCAGCAGCAAAGAGCTACGCTATTGYAGAAAAAGGGTACARAGCACAGTGATAAAACAATATGACTGCCTTTAGAGCCCTTCAGTGACCTCAGAATAAAAAAACCTACACAGAAAGCTTAAATAAGGACACCTATTTATGGACAAGAACTGAGGAGCAGCACCAGCATGTAGGAATAACACTGCAAAGGTTATGACACAGGACAAGTTATAGTTTGCAAGGGATCTAAGAGGCAACAAAAAAGGTTAATCRGAGGAACAGACAGTAAAACAATCTATTTCTATAATGGGGAAAGAAAGCACATAATGGRTGAAGCAGGCAAGTCTTAAGTATTCAATACCTACCTTCTTTCAGTCATTTATTCTCCCCCACMCCAAATTAATTAATCCTGCTTTAACAGCTGAACAGGATTGTGAGGGAACAAGCAGGGAATTACCCAGTAATAGTTATCTGAGTCAGGTTAGCATCCAAACCGCCCCCTACACTCCATTAGGAAGTAGGTGAAGATGTCTCTGAACATTACCCACCTCAAAACATTGTCAGTGATGTCAATTTGTTTGAAGACAGAAAAAAGATATGGACTAAAATTCCTTCTTTAACTAGTTCACAGCAGGAATTTCTGCCAAAATCTCCCTTCTTCATAACACCCCTGTAGCAGAGTATTACATGAGAGCCTAAGATAGYGTCCTTAGTATTTTGTTGGAGCTGTTCCCTTTTGCACAGTGAGCTTTACCAGCAAATGAAAAAGACAGCAAGAAGAAAAATATTCTCTGATTCAGATGACTGGGTCCTGGTCCTTGTCTCTCACCCGAAGTGAAAGCATGTTGGTAGGAGAGGCAGAGGATGAGAACTAGTGTTTAGGTGTATTTCAGATTTGGAAAATTTCTGTTTGTGCCCTTGAGATAGAGAGAGGAACTGAATAAAGTTCTCCCACATCAAGGGTGAATGCCCTAATCACCAAATTAGTTATGGGATTAACAAACAGAAAACTTCCAATTAAACCTTGGATTTWTTCCAGCCACAATTATTTGATGCATTCAAATGCTTCTGAGACTTTAAATCACACTGTTCAGCAAATTTGCAGTTTCTCAATAAATATAAACATACTCATACAGCTCTAATGAATATTGCCTGAAGGTGAGCAGAGAAGAAAAGTTGTAATTAATTGAGCCAGGATACAATTTTCTGACAAAACGTTCAGCTGGCAGTCACGGCCTTCATCCCTGCCACCCCACTTCCCTCTGGCTTCTTCCAGGGGACCCTCTCTGCTGGTGATGCCAGCCTGGAAAGCGTTTTGCTTCCTGCATGTCAGGGCAGAGCTGTAGAGCAGCAGCAGSTACTTCATCATAATATCATTTACATTGCATAAATATGGAAAATTAGAGTGTATTTCCTTAAACACACTTCTGAGCTCCATATGTTGCTACCGCTGTTCTCACTCACCTGTCCCCCTTCTCATCTTCACATTTGTAAAAATAACACCAAGTTATTATTCAGTCTTCATTATAGAAGGCATATGTAGAGCTCTAACTGRCAACAAAGGGTGAGAACAGCGTATTAGCTAAGTCTTGAAAACATTTCTTATTCATGCACTCATTATCTCACTTTTATCAAGCTCACATCTGAGTCAGCAATTTTGCCCAAGCTGTTGTTTGAGGAGCAATGCAATAACCAGATGGCAATGGTACCATCCACATCATCTTCATATTCAATGCTCACTGAGGAGGAGAGGAATTAAGCCACATTTAATCCTCAGAAAAGGTCTGGRGAAAGCAGGGCAGCTGTTCATCAGATTTGGACTTCATCACTGCTCYTCCTGACTGCAAACCATCAATGTATTGGAAGGGATAGCAGCCAACCATTCCAGAACTGCCAGTCTCTCTGTCAATTTTTGCTGTATATAAAATGTTAACAAAGCCATGTCCACATCCTTTCCACATCCTAGTAAGGAGACTAGGAACTGATAGATTTTGGTGGAATTCGCTTTCCTCCAACTTCCTCATAGTTTTGCATGAGGAAACCACTGTTGCCAAGCTATCATTTTTAACCGCTAAATTTATGTGTCAGGAATATTTTATTTTCTCTTTACATTTTAAGTCAATCATCTTAAATGTTTCTGCTGTGTGCCAGCTATGTTTTGATGTTTGAAAGTAAAACTTAAGCTACCAAATACCTTATTTTTCATGTTTGCAGTAAGAGAAATAAGGTTCTGTGAGCAACAGCCTAAAGATTTAAATCCTTGCTTGTCATCTGGGGTAAAGGTACAACTGAGCTTCTCTGAAGAGCAGGCTCTGAGAGGYTTTTTCCCAAAAGGGAAATGTTGGCTTAAGAAAGCACAAGTTTGACTATTTCTTTCCAGTTAGAGCATGATAGGATGTGCCATTCTACCTGATCATATTTTAAACTCAGAACCCCATGAAGACTCCCCTGAAAATGGAAGTATTTGCATTACTGACACAGGAACAAGCAATAGGCACACAAAGGGATCAAGCCAAACCTGAGGAGCATGAGTGACAACTCACTAAATAGCTCAACCCCAAACTGAATGCATGTGCTGAATTACTTGACTCGTAGCTCAATGTCACACAGYGTGTACAGAAAAAGGAATTCAAACAGGAAGAGTGAACACCTGCTTCTAAATGGGGAAAAAAATAATATTCCCATAGAAGTAGAATTCCTAAAGGTATTTCAGTATAGTTTGATAGTATTTTTTCAGGATAAGAAGCAGGAGCATGTTGCAGGCAGCCTGCAATTAATATCACCTACAGAAAATGAAATATTTGCAGAGAGTTGTAATAGTGGTTAATACAATAGACACAGCAATTTGTTTCAAAGAAAGTTGCTCTCAGCTTTCAACTAGTTCTAGAGGCCAAAAAGCCCTCTCAGGATATGCACTGCCAAACTTGCAAGCTTYGTTTCAGGTCCCTAGAAAAGCATTCCTCAAAGCAGTGGGAAAGAGCCAGATGTCCCTGAAGGCTTCCAGAAGGAAAACCTCTCTGACCAACTTTCAGCCTTTTTGTCATCAGACAGGWTTACCTAACATATTTTAAAAGATTCATCTCTAATCCCAGTAGTTAATGCTGTATTATTAAACACTTCACTTTAATTATGAAATACGTATTTGTCAATCTTCCTTGCTTTTATTCTGGATGTGATCTCCCTTCCAGGTCTCTGTTGCCAAAAATTAATGGCTTGATTTCAGAGGTTGGTAGGTGTTAGATTACTGGAGAGTTTCTGCACAGTCAATGACCTACCACCAATAATAGAAGAAAAATATTGGAATCATACACAGGAAAGTTGCAAGAAAAACTTGATATGCTGGGGAAAAAAAAGAGTAAACYCAGTATGCATGATTTTTCTCTCATTATATGTATATATCTGCAGAATACCTTGATCAATAAACACTACAGCTGAGAGAAACAGAACAAGCAAGCATKCCTGCCTGGCCTCAGTTATTGTTACCAAAATAAAACAAGTTACAGAAAAATGTATTTTTAATTTCATCTTGACAGAGAAAGAAAATGAGCTTCATCTGTGTTGTTCCTAAAGTTCTTCCAAACCAAAAGGCTGTGTGAGAGTTATTATTAGTTGTATAAATCTTGGAAGCTTGCTGCAATCCAGACTGTGATCACTAACAACTATGGAGCAGAAGTCACAGTAAAAAATTTAGCAACTAAATGGTTTCTCTACCTGAAGCAATAATGAGCTGTTCTGCACTCGTCCTAATAACTTCAACTTCCACCTGACTGACCTGTTTTAGTTCCTTGTTCCAATCACCATGAGATTTCGTTTGACCTGCATCTGTGGTTTATTTCTTTTATTCACAAAAGCTCATTCATCTTCACCACATATAACCGCTTCTCTCTCAGAAGCCTCTGTTGCTCCGCTCTACCTTTCCAGGCATCACCAGCCTCCTTCTCATCCTTCTCTAGTTAACTTCTGACATCCAACTTTTATGGGATAYATAGTGCAGCCATAGGAATGATGAATTTTTAGCAGAATTCAAGACTTTTTCATGCCTCTCCTCTGACAAAGCTGCTTTCAATTGTCTCACTCATTTCCTTTACACAGCCCATGCTGCTGGTCCCTGGGCCTGGATCATTCCAGTATTTGATTCCCCTGCACCTGTTTTTACTCTACAAGGCACCTTTAATAAATACTGAAWAGTATCCCAAGTGACATTCACCACCACTGATTCATCCACTCTTCCTTTATCTCAGCCACCCTCTACTTCMTTTTAACACCTCCATTTTAACTCCAAGAAATCTCACACTGACTGTCACTGAGACCTTTTCAATGTTCGGGATTTCTTCCTCAAAACCCCAAAGCTTTTCCTCTCTCTGCTTCTCTCTCCACATATAACACTGCTGATTTGTTTGAAAAATACCAAATGAAAACTTATTTTGGCCATTCTCTTTCTTTCAGTCTTACTTCCCATAGGGACAAATGAGCCAACCTGGTTCTGCCATGTTCCCCATCTCTCTCTCCTGTCAAACCTGCTCTTCCCACCTGTCTCATCAGCTGGAATTCATCTCACCTCACTGCTGACACATCTGCACTGTAAGTGTTTATAATACAACTTGGCTGGTTAGCCTTGGCTGGTAATTTTTATTTCCTTTTCATCAACAGGGAAATATGTCCCCTTAGGGCACAATTCACCTTCCCCCAAGTCACCTTTTAAAAGAGGAAAAATAAGTTGTGCCCCCAAATTCTGTGCTTTTCTGCATCACCTATAACAGGAATCTCAACAAYGAAGTCAGACAGCTTTATAAAACTGAACAACAAAATAAAGCCCCAGCTTGCATCCATATCTATTTTGCAGTTGTCCGTGCAGGATCAATATGACTAAGAAGCCTGTCATGACTCCTTTCTTGTTTCTTCTGATCACCACCACAGTGCAGATCTTGGTCCTGCAACTTACACATCAGACTTCATACTTCTTTTTTAAAAACTCTTTGTTTTAGTCAGGAGATCCCTAAGCCCTCCATGTTTCCAAATTAATGCAAAACTGCTCTTCAAATCTCCTGCTGTGGTTCTGCACTGCCTGCAACTCCCCAAAGCCAGGACKATGGTCCCCTGCTCTGTGCAAAGGTCATTTTTCACATCACCATTTGGAGCATGGACTGACATACTGCATTGTGTCAGTAACTGTAGCAATATTGTATTGTTCTATTCCTTGTTCTGAAATAATTTACTCTCTCATCTTAAATTTAAATCACTAATTCTTAGGGGCAGAGATAATATTTCTGTTCTGCATTTACCTATCTTGCAATGGGATGCTGTAKCATGACTATGCCTTTGAGGTATTATAAATATAAGTAAATAAGAAACACACACGATAACACAATTACATTGGTTTTGCTTACAGCTATGTAATTTTTCTTGGGCACTAAGCAAAAGAAAAATTAGACCTAGCAAATGCTTCTGTGCGACTCCCTCAAATTATAATATTTCCTTTATTAGAAATGCCACATAGCAAATAAGAGAAGAGTAATAGAAAAAAATTAGCAGATTTACAAAAGGACCAAACAGCATAGATATATCTAGTTTATTGTTAATTTGTAGGGCTCAGAATACTTCTATGCATTTACTTTCCTGTCTTTTCCTGATTTGGTTTTAGTTTCTTCATTTTGCTGTAGCTCACACACTTGATGGACTTGACAGCACTAAAAAAATAAGGCAAGCCTACAGTCAAAGTTGTTTTCRCAAATTTATCCAGCTCTAGGAAAAACATTACAAAAATGTCCTACTTCTTTTGATATTCTAAAACTGTATACCTTTCCAGGTTTGAAAAAATAAGGTTTTAAGAGCAATTCTTTCCATTTATAAGAGGTTATTTAGTTATTCCCATCCATCAGTTTGGGTGACAGGCAAAGACTATGCAAGGTCACCCCTGTAACCTGAAGTTTTTTAAGATCTCTCGAACTATTTTACAATTCTGTTTATAATTAATCCTACTAATGTGATTTTTTTTATCCCCAAAACAAAATCATTATCATAACATCAAAGAAACATGAAGATATGAATGGAGCACCCAGCTTTTCAGTACCCAGACTATCTATTACCATATTCAACCACATAGCTACTAGGTTGTATATATACATATACTTGCAAGCAAGGCAGGGCTGACTGGCAGATCTTTGATTTTCTTTTTTAATTTTCTTTAAATCCTATTGATTGAAATTGGTGTCTTTATGTTGCACAGCTCTGTCGTTTGTTTACTGTGATTAAGACAACCAGTGACAGTAATTTTTSTCAGCACTATAAAACAACACAAAATAACACTTTCCAACTATTCATTTATTCATATTATATAAAATATAGCTGGAAATTCACTAAAATTCCAGTAATGCTGTTCATATGCAGACAACAGCCAGCTGCTGTCAAGGGAGTAAAGCTTAAYACACCTTGTCCACAAGACAAGCGAATCCTGCAGTGGTTATTGGATATAAGGTTTTTTATGTTCACTCTGAATTGGCACTTGCTCTGTGAGCTGGGGCTAAGCTGCTGAGTTAGCCACTGGCATAGCTTTGTGTGTACACTGCATCAGCTGGACCAAACTTCTTGCTTTGTCAATAGGAAAACAAGACAAAACACACACATTTAGAAGTCAGAATGATTTGAAATGTGTTTTTGTAATATTCTCTTTGTCACATTCAGCAAGGGGAATTTTAGTTTCTTGAGATGTGTAATATTCTTCTCACATTTCCTCTTCCAAGTAGTTACTGCACTCATTTAAATGACTTCTAACACTGAGAAAACTCAGGAAATATAGTTCAATTCATCCAACCTACATTTCAGAAACTTAAAAAGGAATAAAAATGTTGTTAAAGCTGCATAAATGACAACTTAATCCCACATCAGGTGGAGGTAAACATAGCAAGAAGCCAAATWAAATGCCATCTCTTTTTCTGTTTTTCTCCTTGGACTGCCACACACCAAACATTTCATATGATGTATGAGGTTTCCAGGATAATAAAGCAAAAAGATACATTTKTATAATTCTTTTTGTATTTACAGCAAGACAAATTGTCTTGTTTTGAAACACCAGRGCTGATTGGAGTTGTACAACAGGGTATAAAATTGTCATTGCARCAGTCTATGTTTGCATATAGTCAAATACCACACTGACAGTACAAGAGGAGTTCAYTGTGCTTGGAAAGAACTGTATTGGTACATTGTTGCCTGAACTAAACCCCTGAAACCTTGCTTTACACTGCTAATTTTCTAATTTTACTCTGTTTCTAATGTTTACAGATWGATTCAAAACACAAATGCAAATATGGAAAAATACCAGCAAGTTATTTTTTTCCTATGTTGTGCTGGCTCTACTGAGATGTTTTGRTATTTACATAAAACATGTTTTCTGTTTGCAATTGTTCTTCTGTTTATTCTGTGAAAACCTGAAGTACTAGCAGCCAATGTTTTCAATGGTGGTGCCTGGAATTATCTTTCCATATTTAAGCTTATGGTCTCCATAAAGCGTGACATAATTTTAGAAGACATTAGGAACTATGGTGTTTTCAATAATTTGATCATGATCTGAAAATCTTGCATTTTATACACTTCATAAGACCAGATGCTTACACATGGCACAGYTTATACAGTTCACTCCCATTCCAGCTGAATCTGAGAGTGCCCAGCATCTGCATGGACAAATCCCTGGTGTGTTCACAACTGCTCCCCCACTTCCTGAGGTCTGGGGCACTGCACCAATGCCCAAGAACAAGGAGCAGCCTCTTCTGCCATACTGTGCAGTTGTGAGCAGCAGCCAGGACTCAGCATCTGAGTGGGACCAGTTCACTCACAAACAGCACAGGAAGAGAGGTGGGGGCACATCAAAGGGACTGCAGAGCTCAGTGCCAGGAGGCCACAAATGCAGAAGGTTAAGTGCGAGCGTGGATAAGCTCCTAGCATGCACCCACCAATTTTGGGGGCAACTTTCAACTTCAGTGGACTTACATTAACTTGTTCAATGCCTTTTTGAACCCCTAAAAACTTAGAGCATCCATTCTTTGTCACTGGAGGGGGAATAATTCTATAGGTCAAACATTGCATGCAGAAGTATTTCCCTAACAGAGTTCTGCTCATTTTTGTCATCTATCTCCAGAATTACAACTATTGACAAGATTTGCTYATCCTATCCAAAGGAGACTCTAAAATAAAAAAGTATTTCAGCCACTCCTTCCATTTCATATTGCCTGTAAACCTCCAAAGGGTGTATCCTCTCCTGTCAGCCAGGTCACCAATAAAGATGTTAAACATTACTGCTCACATTATCCAGCCTTGGATAACCAGTAACCACTGGTTACTGCTCTCTAGCTGTACTTTGTGCAACTGATCACAACAACCTTTTGAGTTTATCAGTTAAGTCAGTTTTCACTACAYCTCAGCATTCACTTATCCAGAAAATTAAATCCCCAATACACTGTAACATAACCATTTTCTAGTAAACTGAGTCGGACAGAAGAACCCACAACATTTTGGTGCAAAGTGCATCACTTTGTAAGTCAAATACTTCAGTTCACTTTCAGCAAGGTGCCTGCTGTGAAGAAAACAGTGGGATACCCGGTGCCATAGGCMTTCTCTGTGGTGATCAGTTTTTCACTGTAGATGACACATCACCGTCTTTCCTTAGCTTTTCTCCCCTAAGATAAAAAATAAGGTCCTCAAGTGGGATGCAATATGTCCTCATATAGCACCGAGGCTTTTGTCAGTAGCAAATAAAAAAATTGATTCCCTTAAGAAGTAGATTATCCCATGGCCATACAGATTTTCTGGGGCMTACCAGTCATTATGATGTCTGTCGGACGTCATGTCCTTCACAGCTCCTCTAGGAGGAACAGAGTTTACAGCAGGTCCTGAAGGTGGGTCTTCATGGTTCTGCTGCTTTGCAGGAAGCATGCCCATGATCATGGTTTCTCCCCCTGTATGCCCTGTCCAAACCCACATATTGGTCTATAGAGCCTGACTGGACCACTGGCCACTCCCATCTAAAACCTGAAGAGTATTTCACAGGCCGAGTCTGACACCTGCTGCTTAGAGCTCTGTTGAACTTGTGGGATCCACACAGTGGGACAGGATCCACAAACAGGCACATCGCACTGTCCATACATCACACATCCATCCCGAGACTACAGCACTAGCATTTTACAAGTAGCCAGACAAATTCAGAGGCCACATAAAAGTGGGATCTAGAMGTTTTTAATCTTTTTAGCATGTCAATGCTTTAATTCTTTTTCAGKTAAAAAGGGGATTTTAGGAAAAAAAGGAAAGGAAAAAAAAATCAATGGCAGCTCTGCCTTTGAGCCTTGTTTCTGAGGGCTAAGAGACCCKTGAGCCTGGCAATCCATAAAGGGCCTGCTCCCCATTCTTTTCYGTTTCTCATTTCATAGCTTTGATCCTTTTAAAATCTACTTTCCCCAGGCACTTAAGTCTGTGATTAATTTGGATATTTCACACTTTGCTGTGTGTGAAAGTCAGGTTTATTTACAATCACAAATGAACTAGGCTAGAAATAAAGTCATCACCATACACTCCGATTCTCAGCGCTCCTTTCCAAGTTGATTTTTAATATACCTTAAGTATCTCTATTAAAAGATGCCAGTCCCAATTAAAACAGGATGAAGAGACACAGGSCTAACTTCACCTTGTGTAACTATTTGCCACCTGACAAAATGAATACAAAACTGCTGTTATTCTGTTACAATTTCAAAACCTTTACACACACAAGTCTCAAGCACCACACTTTCCAGCTACAATCTCTTYATTAATTTTTAAAAATGAACCCATCATTATGTTTTGCCTTTAATAATGTCACATAAATAGTCACATAAAGATGAAGATTCTTAACCAAAGTAATCTATTGTCTGGTCAACAAATTTAACAGTTGCAAATACTGAGATAACTGCAAATATATCTCTCCTTAATTAATGCAGTCCTAAAGAAATTACTGAAAAGYTGCAAGTTCAATTCTGTTTCGCCAAGGATCATTGAGAATTTCACAATATGTTTCAGAAAATCCCAGAGTGGCAAAGGATTCCAAAATGTTTGCAGAGGATAAAGCAGTCTAGCAAAAGACTGCYGTCTGCTGATCCAGCATAAAAGCCACACAGGTGAGAAGTAACTGATAATTTGAGAAGAGCTAGGAAAGGGATGATTTTCAGAAGTCCGTCAATATTTTTTCTTCATCGTTCAAGTGAAATATAATATATAATTAATATATAATATAATTAATATATACTATATACTATATACTATATACTATATACTATATACTATATACCTTATATAATGTATAACATGTAATATATAATATGTAATATGTATTATATAATAATATATATTATATAATATATTACATAATATATAATATATTACATATTGTAATATACTATATAATAAAAGATACCGTCTCTCCCTGAAAATCAAAGTATGGGRAAAATATTCAGATATGAATTGAAAGCCCAGAGAAAAATGTATGGGGMGGAAGAAGCAAGGGGAAGAAGAATGCTCTGCTTTAAAATGAAACAGCAGTATATTTCCATCAYATACAAAATCAATTTTCTGTGTTTGATTAAAAAACAGGTTTGTGTAACTCTTTCATCAGAAGCCAGACATTAATCATTTAACAGATGATTTCTACATACTYGTAGGTGGGGGGCATTTTCTTTATTTTCCTTTTGCAAAGAGAGATTAAAGATGGCATGGAGGAGGGTGACAATACTGCTGCCTCTTCACAGGCTCAGCTCAGGAATCACTTCAGCTCAGAAACCAGCAAGAGTTGGTGGTTGGTGGAAACCTGAGTTTCCCTAGCAGAAATCAATGGCATGTCCTACATAATTTCTCAGTTTCTTCAGTAAGTCTTCTGATGTGTCTCCATAAWGAAGTTATGAAGATTTGAAGGACTTGTGCAGGAAGGCAAATGTGATGCTCACTGCAGAAATAAAATTTCATTTTTCCACATTCAGAAAGGGCTTGTTCAATGTCTACATTAAGCCTACTGAGCCACTAATCCCAGCCTGGAAGTTCACCAGGAAGTAAAGCCTTTGCCCACAGACAAAAGAGTAAACTTATGCCCTCATTCAGRAAGGTAGATGGGAAATGAGGGACTTCAGGGAAAAGCAAGAAAATAGTTGGGTGGGTTTTTTTGTTTATTTTTGGTTTGGGTTTTTTCTTTTTCTTACATCAGGGAAAAATAAAAGAAGAAAAAAATTCAAAAGATCTTTTACATCAACTTTCTTCTGCAAAGAAAGATTCAGGAGAACTTCAGTAAAACAAATAAGTCCCACACACCTTCTGGAAACCCTCTGCAGTTATAAGTTACAATGATTAAAAAAAAGGTGAAATGAGGTTAGTGTAAACCTGATTCCATCCTGCCATATTGAACAGAAATTACCATAATTATTTATGACATATTCCAAGAGCACTCTATGAAAAATTATCTAAAAATTAATTTGAATGTACCTTYAGATACAAAATATTTACAGCACAAAAACAAATTAACATTGCAGGTTAATAATATTCTTCTAATGCAAAACCCAAATGCATGTCCCGTTCAACATTCAATGGGKTTTTTTTGGGGGGGAGGATTGGTTTGGTTTGTTTYTTTTCTCTTAAATACAGTCTTCCAATCTAAAGCTTTCATGTAAAACTTACATGAATGTCTAYAATTGTGCTGGAAATAAAATAGCTAGAGCCATTTAGCTCAGTCTAGCATGTGGAAAGATGGCTGGAGGTAAAACAGCAGGCTTGGCTTTCCTGGGGCACTGACAGACACATCAAACACTAAGAGTTCAAGGAAATCTTTTCATGTGATGTAGTGTCATTAAAATCTGCATAAAAACCTAATTGTGACCAATTAGGAAACTGTAAGGTGATTTATTTCCAAGTTTTTAATTATTATTTCTTAAGTGTTTCTCTGAAAAGTGCAATAGTTCATGGCAGTGCTTACAGAACTGGTCCARCATAGAAGGCTGTTCATTGATCTGATTTAATGTGAGCCAGTAGTGGCCAAAAGGAAGTAAATCTTGGCACATTTCATTTTTACATACCAAATTGTCCAATTACATCCTATCTACTAAAAAAACCCAACCCAAAATCATATCCTCACAGTTAACCGCTCCTTCCTATACTTTTTGTCTTTAGAGACCATGGTTACAGAAACAGGCATTGAAGGAGGTGTCCTTTTCCTTCAGTCCCACTCAGACTTTCATAGTGTTATCTATTAAAATAGAACTTTTAACTAGACACAGTTCAGAAACAGAAGGTGAGCAGTAACATATAAGCATGTGCTCATGCTGCTTCAGTCAAGGGGACCAGACAATCTGGGAGAAGAATGCTTTGGAGACCTTTTTCACATTCAACAAGGTTCTTCCAAGGCAGAAAGAAGATCTTCACTTTAAAAGACGTATGCACTATAGAGGCAGTCCCTGTCACGCCAGTCCCACCCCACACAGACTGGATTCTGTAACTGCTCCTACCTCCTCAGCACAGATGCTATAGATTAAACAAAAATCTAGGCATTCTCAAAAGAATAATGTAACCTCTTGGACGGCTACACTAAGATGCACCAGTCAGGAATATGCAATCGGCAGGAAAATAAAAAGGAGTTTAAAYGAAAGCAACTGGATTTCCATGTTTTTAGAAACAGATAATTCATAATACAACCACCCTTTCATGGACTACTATGYAGATTAAGTCCTATAAAAGAATGAAAACACAGGAAAGTCACAGAACCAAACAGTTAATTTTTTTAGATTACATGAGAAAATGAGTATGATTATTTTTCATGTTTCAAACAGGCATTTATTTTTCTCATTAACAGAATAAATTAAGTTAGACATTTCGATAAMTGCAAAGTAGTTATTTTTTTCATAAGTTTATGCAAAATTTCAACATGATTAAGTACCATTTATTTATAACTAATGATTCAGGAAACCTCTGTTGTCAGATTCTTTCACCAAATCTGTTCTGAGCATGCTGACAAGTACTGTTCTGTTCTTTTAATCTCTGCAGAAGCTTCTCAAAATCAGTTTCTCAAGAAACTTGAACACCTTAATATTTTTCCACTGATATGAGCTAAGGAGTAATTAAACCACTTAAATTACACACTGAGGTCAGCATCAGCCAGTTCTTGGTACAAACATCCTCTTTCCTCCGTTTCAGGGCTCTGAGAGCCCATCAGGTTCACCAGCACTTGTCATTTTCTGTTCCTTAAAGCACAAACAGCTTTCTACACAGGAGACTCTCAACAAAGCAAAGCAAATACACAAAACCAACCAAGCAAGCAGTCCCATCATGTAACAGCCTATCTGCTGGGCTTGGAGGGAATTTGCACTCMGATTCTTTTTCTTCACTTTTAGGAGCAGGAAAGCAGTAACCAGCTGCAAGGAAGCAAGAAGGAAAATTGCTGCCTAAATCTAAACTCACAGGCCTTGTGGAAAYAGCTCCTATTTTTGATCACAGAACTTACCACATGGGGAAATTACCTCAGGTTCCCTTTTCTATGGGCAAATAGAGAATCTCAGTCCTCACTTCTACACACACACATATATACCCTGATGTATATTTTATTCTAGTTTTCATTAAGATCAAAGTTGTGTGGCTACAGCAAAACAAGGAATGTATATTCATTACTGACCAAGCAGAGATAATTTGTGCTCAAGGGTAAGTGACAGACACACCATCTCATGACAACAAGCAGGTTTGCATYTATCAGAGCTGGATTATTAGGTGAGAAGGCAGATGCCTTGAGTGCTACCAYTCCTATAAATCAAATCCCTTACAGTCCCTATTTTTTTCCCCTGAGATTATTTTTTTTGCTCAGACCTAAAACTGATTGGGATGGTCCTTCTTATTATACACCAAGAAAAAGATAGTACAGGGCTGTAACACCACAGATWTTCAGAAGCCTCCATTAATTCCCACACTCTTCTTCAAATGTTCCTTTCCAGGCAAGCAGTGGAAGTATAATAAACTGCAAGTTTTGCAAAGTGGTGAGCAGAAGCAGTTATAGAGTCTTAAAAATAATAAAATAATAATAATAAAAAAACCCACAAAGCAATATACTTAAGCTTGCAGTTGCCAGCTAAGAAGGCCTTGTGGGAAATCAACTCCTGCATTTTCCCAGCAAACACTCACCCGACAATTTAGAGCCTTCCTAATAAGTCTATTTATGAAAAATAAAAACTAAAATYGAAAAATGCACAACAAAGAGACCCAGAGATACAGCTTGAGAAGTTCTCAGAAGTGAGGTAGTTACTCATGGAYAAGATGAAAAAAATCCTTGGTGGTGAACTTTTAATCAGCACATTTAAAAACAACCTCAAGGCCTTTATTTGGAAACATGTGTTAAGATTCATTTTCTCAAGAGAAAAACATACTGTAGACAAGCCATCTCATAAAACACATTTGAATTACTCTTTAATAATTTTGTTTTCAGGAGTTGAGGTACATGAACACACTTGAATGACCCAATATCCTGATCTTTTGCCAATAACTTTGCTTTACTGGCTGCCTGCTGAAAAGCCAGGCTGTCAAGATTATGCAGCATTTCAACACCAAGCCTGTTTTTTTCTTATTTAAATAATTTACCACTAATGCTCTCCAGTACATGTCCTCCTTGTGCTCCTCTTGCTTTTTCTAAGACTCATGTGGCAGATGGTTAAATGGTGTGACATACGCTTGGTGTAGAGAAGGAAAGKGACAGGATGGATGGGGCTTWGAGCAACCTGGTCTAATRGAAGGTGTCCCAGTCCATGSCAGGSTGTWGGGAACTGGATGACCTCTAAGTTCCTTCCAACCCAAACCACTCTATGAAACCATTTCTGCAATCCTGGACACAGCCCCCTGGAGCCAAGAATTATGGGCTGAGGAAAACCATGTCTGAATATTATGTTGCGTGGGTCTGGATGACTTGATGTACTTCGTGGTATCTTTTCTCAGACCCTTTCTGCTTTGTTCCATTAGCACCCCCGATGTGGATGTTTCCACAGGAGGATGGCTTTCCAGGGGGAATCCTAACAGCTCTGRAGTCGCAGTAAGTACAAGGACTTGCCAGGTGCTCAGGCACCAGGAGAAACTAAGACTCTGATAAAACAGGAGTACAGAAACTGAGCTGCAAGTTCATATTTTTTCTTATTTCTCCTTTTTTTATTTCTCCTTTTTTTTTAATTTCTCCTTTTTTTTTTTCTTAAAAAGAATGAATACTTTCATTCTTTTTAAGTACTCTTACAAGTTTTCTTCAAAGGAAGATTTTCAATTTTTCACCCAGAAAAATGAAATTGAAAATGACCAAATGAACTATATCCTCCTACTATGAAAGCTGACTGTTAGCAACAAAACCAAAAACAAATGCATTATATATGATATATAATATATTAATTATAATATATTAATCATATAATATTATAATATATTAATAATAATATATTAATTATGTTATATTGCGTTATATTACGTTATATTATATTATATTATATTATATTATATTATATTATATTATATTGGCTACATTTGTATGCATTCTACACAAACCACCTAAAAGAGCATTCTGTTTCTCACAGTCCTGTGTTTATTGAGCCAGATTTCTCTGAAACATTAAGATTTCCAAAACTATTCACAAACAAACAAACAAAGAAATTTGTTCAGACTTGTATTGTACTGTCTATATTAACTCGTCACCTACAAAAAGTATCAAAAATACTATCGAAAGTATCTACACCAGCAATGTGCTGAAATGTGAAAATCCAAAGAGTATAGAACTACCTAACCTCAGGACATGATATATTTATTTTGCCCACCTCTGTGAGTTTATTTCTGTGTTAACACTGTATTAACAAAAYCTTTGCAGCTACACTGACCTGCAAAATAAAATACTTTAGGGAATCGGTATCACTTTGCTCCACCAAGCATTTACATTAATTTTGCATTATGCATGCAGCTCCATACTTTCCCATTTACCAGACACAGAGTAAGCTTTAACTGAAGTCAATAATATACATTAATAGCCTCCAACGATATGTTTACTAAGATATTCTCAAGCCCTCAATGCATGGCATGAATAGCATGATCATTTCACAAACCATTTCATCTCAGTGTGAGGATGTGGGTATTTCCCTGCTATTATAAGAGCAAGTCTGCTAGACCAATATCGAACATAACACGGAGAGGACATTCTTTGTTTTCTAAATCTTGTCAGCTCTTGTACGCTGGAAGGCATTGTGGGACTRCCTGGATCATATTCTTCTATGAAGAATACCACCCGATAGAGGAAAAGGCAAGGTTACTTTGGATTTTTACCTTTTATTTTTCTCTTAGATGGAAAGTCAAGACTCCCCTGTTAAGCAACCTTTGCCAGAGACTAATTCACTGGAAAATTGCTTCTCCAGTCCTAGCTCTTTTTTCCCCTTGAATTACATCTGATTGTCTCCAGTGGCAGATTAATATACAAATATGACAGACATGGCCAAGAATTACTTTTGTTTTTCTGATTTCAAATTACATGTACTAATCATCGTTCTGATTATTATTTTTGATATTCAAAGCATATTTTTCTAGTTCTATAACTATCCCAAATCATWATTAAAAATATAAAATTTGTCAATGCACATTTTCTCCCAGCTTAGTTTTGATTCTTTAAGGGCTTTATGCAGCCAATCACTGAGATAAGAAAGAGCTCCACATAAAGAACACAACAGCTGAGAGGAAAAAAGTCCTTTCAATTACTCTAGGAACAAAGGGTCAATTTCTTTGGATGGCCAGCAATGGGCAGATAAATAACAGAAAAGTCTTTCCCAAATARCAACCAAATTATCAGTTGTCTCCAACACCTCAAGATCTTTCCTACTCTTTTGTGTATCAGCATGCTACAGATCTTGATATAAAATAAATGAGGCAATATAGTTTTGTGGGAGTCTTTGATTAAACTACAGACAACACAACACTGAAACCAGCAGTGTTACTGCCAGACAGCATCTCCAAACCAAACTGACATGGAAATAGACAAGCTTTGCCTAATGGGATGCTAAACATTTGCATCCCCCATTAGATTTGGGGGTTGGACTAAATCATCTCCACAGGTCCYTTCCAGCCCTAACTATTCTGCGGTTCTGTGATTTGTATGCATTTTTGTGTCACATAAGTGACATAACTAAGAGAAGAAACTTTGTTAAGGTGGTAAAGTCTATTATTTTCTCAAACAACTTAAAACTGAAGACTACAAGACTGTGTGTTAAAATGCACTTCAGACAAAATAACCAGCATGTATAGCTTACCTTTAAAATAACAAGGAAGCATCTAAATAAGAGTGGCTTAATAGAAGTCACATTAATAAATTCACTTCAGTGACAGCACTTGAATTATCAYTGAAAAAAAATTAAAAATAAAAAAGTTCTTTTAGTGCAACTGATGTGCTGTCTCTTTCAATGAAATTTTCATTTGCCAGTCATTATCATTTTGGTGGAAGACTAAATTATTTGCTGCTTGTCAGTGAGGGGCAGAGTGTAGACGAAATGTAAGAAGTTGACAAGTTAGATGATAGAAATGAATAAAATTTATGTTCTTATGAACCTAATGGCAAGTAATTATCTCTGAACCAGCAGTACAAATGTGCTTTTTCATCATGAATATCTGACGTGCATTAGAAATTTCCAGAAGACATATTATTTATACAGTAAGGCAACAGAGTGGAAAACTTGTTAAATATATGGCTTCTGCACCCAGCATTTAATAGAAAAGTTTAATTGAGTGGTGAACCTTCTAGAAATTTTTTATGCCATGTTAAAAGGCAGGTGCTAAAAAAAMMCAACAAAAAATACCCCCTTATGACAAAATTTTTTTCTTTTTTATTTTAAAACATTTACCAGAATCCTAGATATGGCTGCCTTGTTCTGGTCACAATCTGCAGCATTTACARAGCTGGCTATAAGAGAATGACTGTGTGTGTGTGTCTATGTTATACAATAGACAATATCACAAAATACAGCACCTCATAACAACAGTATTGAACTGTAACTCGGCAAAAAGTCGCATATATCAGAATTATGGTGGACTCTGCTSCCGTTGCTCTATTTCATATGCTTATGTGCACTTACACTCTCAGCACAGAAGTCCCGATTCATACTTTTTTAGATCTAAGACAGGGCTGTGCCTCATTTGGATGCGCAGCGCTCTAGTCAGCATTTTGTGTATGACCCTGTACCTTGATTAGCAAACAATATTCAGATCCTGCTAGAAAGACTGAATGTTTAATTTCCTTGTAGACRGTACAACATTATTCATCCCTTAAGTACTTAAGTGGTTCACTAATAATTTATCCTCACAATATTCCTGAAAGATGAGCAGCTGGTATTATCCAAACTCACAGATGAGAAAACAAAGCACGGGGAAATCAAGGTCAAATGTAGCCGTTAAAGGGAGATGCCTATTTTGAGTATCTAGACCACGCCACTGCCAAATATGCAGCACAACATGGCTACAGCTGCAAATATTCACAAGCAGCTGGAAGAAGAGGAAAGCTCAGTGAGCTCTTCCTGCTCTGAGCCAAATCATGCTTGGGCACCTTCAGTGACAGCCCACACCCAGCTCCTCCAAGGCACTGTCATGGAGCAGCAGACACAACACASCAGCTCCGGGAGACCCACGTCCTTCCGGAGTGGCAGCTGGAGGCTGGGCGGGATGCACTACAGTGACTCAGTGACACTAAATGTCAGCATGTTGGCAGTTGCACGGTGTCCATAGGTGCCTTGGAGAGCAGTTTTGCGATTTKTTTTTTTTTTTTTTAAAGGGAAAAAATAAATTGGGAGAATATTTTGCCATTAGAAGTGTCATTTAGCAGTTCTGTATAAAAGAAAATAGTTTTCATACCCCAAAGCATCATTCTTATCATACCTGGTGCATTAGTATTGAAAAATTAAATGTATGTGTTTTGGAAGTTTAAAGAAGCAAATAAGGCTTACTCATTATATTTGGTTTCAAAGTACTTTTGCAGGAACTAAGTATTTTTAAGTTATGTAGGAGTACTACAAGTTCAACCTGTACAAAAATTATCTCAAAGAACATCTTATATACAAGTGGGTAGAATTTGCTAACTGATTTTTGGAGCTGATACATCTAAAAGTGACTAAGCAAGTATGTCTGATACTTCARAAGTGTTATTTTTTTATAATCGTACTTCATAAAAACCCTTGAGCTCTGCCTTCTAACAGAACAATGCAGAACAGGACAAACAGTCCTCCACAGAACTGACAACTCCAAGTGGGTATAAAAAGCTATATTGGGCAGACTGCCTTGTGCTGTACAGCTACRCTGTACCAAGTCCTTCCTTCCCAGGAGGAAGGAGGTAGGTGTGATTTGAGAAAACAGCACTCTCAAAAGATGACAACTACTGTCACAAGTGCCACCCTAATGTTCTCTTCCCCAGAAGAAGCACCCATGCTCTCCCAGAAGTGACTGTCTCTTGGTTCTTCCATCCATGGGCCTAAGAAGAGGGCATAGCCCACTTGGATYTTTCTCCCATTTTAATACAGCCCCCCACTGCAGCTAACATTAGTCTCAGGGCACAGAAGTGTCCTATTATYAAGCTGGCACCTCAGAGAGCACAAACAATGGAAGGAGTTTGGTTAAGTGAAAATCAGCTTGGCTGAAGTTTTCAGTCWACAAAGAAGAAAATTTATTTTGTCTTCACTGCCAGTCCCATTATAAAAATTTGCTGAATGCTGCTTGAGAGTACCAAACTCCATAGTACAGCAGTCCCTTCGCTATTGAAAGGTTGAAAGGGAAGCATCTCAAAAAGCAGAGCCCCCTCACAGCTTGCTTCCTGAGGCCCTCCAGAATTAACTTTCCTTTCCAGCAAATGAGAAACAGTACTTTGAGCAAGTTTGTTTTTCACTGAATTATTTCATCATTTACAGAAAATCCAACAAAATTACAATATTTATGTCTTTAACCCATATAAGGCTATATGTTATTATCTGACATCCATCAAAGACCAAGAAATATCAMGAAATGTTGACTTTTCTTATATTACTTCTGTGTGACAGAGGGACTGTATCAGTGAATGCCACAGGACAACAGCATTACTGCACATGCACATCCTTCTGCTCATAGAAAAATTAAATTTGTTTCCTAACCAGAAACATCYAAAGAATCAGTCTATACTTACACAACCTGCAAATTCTTTGCTGGGTTTATTGTATGTGGGCTTTTCCCCAGCAGCAGGAGCGCTTTGCCTCATCTTGTGTGAAGCATCTGACACTGTCCTACACAATATCCTTGCCTCTGAACTGGAGAGACATGGACTTCACAGATGGGCCATGGTGAATAAAGAATTGGCTGGATAGTTGTACTAAGAGTTGCAGTCTCAGTGCCCAAGCTAAAAGACTCAGTGTCCAAATGGAGACCAGTGATGATTAGTGCTCCTCAGGGGTCGGTTTGGGACTGCTACAGTTTAACATCCTTTTTGGTGACCTGCACAGAGGGAMTTGAGTGAAAGTTTGCAATGATACCAAGCTACGTGGTGAGATCGACACACTGGAAARAAGAGATGCCATTCAGAGGGACCTTGACAGGCTCTGGTGGAGTCTGTGTGAACCTCAGGAAGTTCAACAAGGCCAAGGTCCTTCACATGGGTCAGGGCAATCCCAAGAACAAATACAGACTGGGTGGCAAATGGATTGAGAGGAGACCCGAGCAGAAGGATTTGAGGTGTTGGTGGATAAAAAACTGGATATGATCTGTCAGTGTGWGCTCACATCCCAGAAAACCAACAATGAAGAAGTGTGGCCACCAGGGAGAGGGAATGGATTCTGTCCTTCACTCCATGCTTGTGAGACTCCATCTGGAATGCTGCATCCAGCTCTAAGACCTCCGATAAGAAGGACATGATCCTGTAAGATCCATGAAAGTGTTCAAGGTCAGGCCGGATGGGGTAGGAGAGCTGGAACTGGATGATATTTAAAGACCCTCCCAACCCGAACCATTCTATGATTTACTAGAAGAAAGTTGTCCTCATTCAGTTTGTTGGAGGTTTACAGCCTTCTTGGTTCCTCCTGAACAGAAAGCAATTGGCAAAGAATTTAAGACTTGTGAAGGCTGACCTGGACAAAAGTAAAGAAAAATCCCCCARATCAACAAACCAAACCCAAGAAGAATGTCCACACAAGAACAGCAAAGGCAATGTGCTTACTCCACCAATTTCTGAAAAAAAAACTCCAAAAACCAAAACAATAATTTAAACCACACATTTGTGAGATTCTCAGGAGAACTGCCAGAATGAGAAAMATGTAACAATACTGAAGCAACTACCTGAAGTCAGCTACTGAGTTARCTACCTAAAGTGACAGCACCTAGGTTTTGCCTCACACACAGCAAAAAAAGTCAAAGAAAGTTAATTTTCTGAAGTTATAACACTTTTATGATTAAAAAAAAAAACAGTTTGGGCATTCTAATAATAAATTTTTCAGTTAAAAAGTAAAGATCTCATGCCTGCTAACAAGTGTAGGAATATGGACAAAAGGAATGTTTGAGCTGGGTATTAAAAGTGAATCCTCAATCTCTGAGAAGTTAAAGGTTCCCTCAAGGTTTCTATTACTGTTTCTCAGCAGGTCTACACATGCACTAGCAATTTGGCGCTCCCAAGCAAAAATACGGAAGGTTTAAGGTCAGTCTCTATTGTCCTAGTAGGWGAGAGAAGATAAAGCACTAAACAGCAGCTATCTTCAGTTATCTAGGATAATACAAACCTGAAGGATTCCTTTTTATTTCATACCCATGCTGGGCAAATCAGGTTAGCTCTTAAATCAGAAGACTCTGTTACAGTAGCTTTCTGCAGATACATCATTACAGCTGTCATTACAATTGTTTTCTTCTATTTTCTTAGAARCCATAGGCATCTGTACAATTTTAGAAATTTTCTCTGTTACATACAGATACCTGTTTGTCTTCCCTCTATCTGATTTGAAGGACAATAGATAAAATCTCTTATTCAAGTGAATATGTGATTCTTTCACTTTTCCTTTATCTTCAAGTATCTATTTTTCCCCTTACCCCCAATTTTTAAAAAATGTGCAGTAAGGTCACACCTGTTTCCCTTAAAATATTTCAAAATTCACTAATTTTACTCCATATTTTGAGAACAGTACTTCCAACTACATATATATATTTTGTTACTTACTGAATCACGCAGTGAAGATGGACAGAGACTTGTCAATTTATCTCTATCATCTCTAACACCCACATGACAACAGACACAAAATGCCCTCTGGAAAGGCTTTCTCCTTTTCTCACATGGAAGTGACAAGAAGGTGCATAAATGATGAGTTCAGTCCATCCACTTACACTTTGCTATCCCATATATCCACTTTTGGCAGGATCAGTCCTGCCCATCATCATCGCACCAGAATACCGATAAGGAAGGCTTGTACAAGAGCTTTTTTGACTTACCCTGCCAGTGTCCAAGTCATTACTTGACTCTCAGTGAGTCACTGCCCCGTGCCCATCCATCTCATTCACTTTCATCTGCTAAACCTACTACCTGACCCCAGCATAAGCCASATTTTCATTCTGCCTAATGACTCACCCAGCCATTTCTCTCTGAAGCACCTTCTCCCTGGCTCACTCTTAAGCAGGGAAGCAAAGTACAATCAAAGCCTTCAAACAGCATCCCCATCTTCCTTCAAATTCTGAAATGAAAATATATTCTGTGGTCTTCTGCAAAACAAAACACCCTTGCACTCATGAGGCCACCGTTTACTCAGGACTGCTCAGTAACTACTCAGGACTACTGATTYATACATGCAGTTCTTCCCAAATCACCCTCCTAAACAAGAAACTCCCTTGTCATCAGGTTTCCTGAAGCCACTAAGCTTTATTTTCCTGTTGAATCCCACTATAATCCTAAAATTGAAGCTCTCTGGTTRGTTTAAACTTTATTTGTAAATATAGCATACATGATTTTATAAACCTCTGGCTACTGTCATGTACATTATTACAAATAGCTGTTGCAGCCTACCGCTCCTGAGTTATAAAACTAATTTGTTTTTAAAAAGAAAATTAGCATTTCTCAATCCTCCCAATGAACTCAAAGGATTTATCAGAGACTGAGAACATTTTGTTAAAGGTGTTAGTAAACCATGTCTAGTGCAGCCACCCCCTTGACAATTTTCCTGCAACTTCAGTAATTCTTTTTAAAACTCCTTTTGGAGTTGAAATAATTTGCAGTGATCTTCCTTTTCACATGAAACAAAGAGCTAAGTACTGATTTAGCTCACTAAATCTTAATCATTAGGTTAAGGTGACTAATTTAGCACTAAAACTACCTATAAAGTGTCTTCTGCATCTCATTTACCTAATGCTGAAGAGGGCCTCTCCTCCTCTGTTGACTAGAAGGGAAGTATAAGCATCACTAATGCAGGTACTTGCACAAACTGTGTGTAAGCAGATAAGGCGAGTACATGCCTCATGCCTGTGTAATCAAGCTTAAACCCRAAGTCCATGTGTTTGATAAATAAAAGACAATTAAAATCACAGCATTAACCATTTTTTAAAAATCCTCTCATTTTAGAGGCCAAGTAACACCTTCCTACTCCATGATTACCAATCYACCACATTTTAGAGAAAAAGTCACAGTGCTTTTGCAAAAAGTGCAATGGGATAATTGAAGATTGAGGATACATGCTGGAGACACATTTCATCTCCTCGTCACAGAGCACAACCCAGTCCAGCAGATGAAGGCAGATGAAGAATGGAGTCTGTAAGAGTTCTTGTTTTGAGTGTGATGCTGAGCTCATAGGGACATGCCTGAAAAGTCCCAGTTTCTGTGCAAAGTTCTAGCCTGGGTTTGTTACTTGTTTACATCAATCGAGCCCTTTGGCCTATTTTTTTTTCTTCACATTTCATTTTACCACATACAGGGAATAGTCACTGACCTCATTTGGACTACACTTTCCTCTCAATTGACTTTGAAGAAAAACTGTATCAGCATCAATAGGCAAATTTACTGGTATTCACCCAAGCATGACAAAAGGTAAGAACTCATGTTTCCCTGCCCCAGCATTCATCAAAGCCAGAGAGACACACACAAAAGGAAGGGCATGCTCCAGTGACGTACAGCCAGCGATGGGAGACCTGCCACAGCATCAGCTCGGTGCTTCTCAGTCACAGTGACATGGCAGTCACACAGGCTGCTCAGTTTAACCCCTGGAAATCTCTTTTTTTGGTGTAATTCATATTTAACATCCAGGCACTTCAAGAAACAAATTTTATCCAGTTGGGCAGATAGGTTGGTCATGCCCACGTTTTCTCTTAACCTGGAAAATAAATAATTTGATAAACACTATCAGTATTCAAACACTTGCTTGATTTCAGGAGGGAAAAAGAAAAGTATTTTAGATTATTTCTAATTTTTAGTTAAAGAAACAGACCRGAAAGGAGAAATAATAGAAAGTGCTGAGTCTGTTGGTCCAACACAAGTGTTWCTATTTTGGCGATTCTGCTTATGTGATTGAGGATTCAGAGAAGCTCCCTTTTTCATCTTTTCTTCTGCACTGTCAGTGGTGATAAAGGAATGAAGTGAGGGAAAAAAAAAGGTTACCCTGCACTGTGGAACACACCACTGACTTAACAGGAGAAAAAGGAAAAATTGTCAGCTAAAATTGGGTGTCCTGCTCAGAAGCAAAGCCTCTGATCTGTGCCACCCTGCAGAACCAGGGAACAGACCTACGCAAATAACTCTGCAGAGCGCTGCTCATTAAAGGGAACCATCTCAAAATGGGTGGAAGACAGAAAGAAAGAACAGGCAGAAAGCACAGAACAGTCAGAGCAGCCCAGGCAACAATTAAAAAAATGCACTTTTGTGACTTTCAAAGAAGAGCTTTCTTCTCCTTCCTTTCCCCAAARTTAGTAATTTTGTAGAAGAAATAAAAAACAACTGGATAAAGCTGAGAACAAAACTGTGACCTAATGTATGTCAGGGAATTAAAAACTCAAGACAGGCAAGGCRGGAACTAAAGGATTAAACTGTAGGACTGTGCTGGATTAGGCATWTCTGTGCCTGGTGAGCTTATTCAGCATTTGAAACTGCTGAARAACTTTGGGGCTTTTTGGAGGGTCTATGGGGTCAAGCTGAGCTACTTTTCAGCCAGCTCAGACCCTTAACTAAGATGTGTGGCCTCAAAAGGGTTCATGCCAGCATWGCACAGGGGAGTGAATGAGCAAAACCTGGTTTTGTTAATTGGCACAGCTTGTTGAGACAGTACGTACTCTGTATGGAAAATGTTCTGATTCTGCAGCTGACAATGGCAATTTCAGACAAGAAACAATGAGGATGTGGGTGCTTAATGGCAAAATGTTGGTTCTGCAGACTTCAACTTAAGCTGCTTTGAAGCATGGCAATTTCAACTTCAGCTATTTAACACTGTTGCTAACTCCTCRAAATTTTACATACTACAAAACCTGCAACTTTTGTTTCCTGCCACACTTTCAAATCAATATGCATCAAGGGAGTGCTCTGTGACACTTGAGCAATGACTTTCTGACATCTCCCCTGTGTGCACCTCTGCAGCACACTTGTAGAAGTCACTCAGACTGATTTCATCCAGATTCCCTGCCACTAGTCCACTCGTATTCCTAAATAAGTGTATGTTCCTGGTGCACTACCTGCTCAAGACCGTGTCCTTTTGTTTCTTTTTGCTTCACACACTTGACACACTGGCCAGCTCTAATAATGCACTGAATAGTGGAGCASGGGAGAGGCTGTGGGATTCCCTGGCACTGGAAACTTGGGTGTTTCCCAACAGGCAGTATCCTACAGGAGACTTTCTAGGGAGTACAAGCCAATGCTACAGCTTTGCACTCACAGCTTTCTGTCATATGGCTATCACTGTATCTCCAGACCTRGACTGTCACACTGGGACTTCATGAGTTAGAGAACTTTCATGTGGTATTTCTGAAGAATCATGAAATCTGCCACTTGGTCCTGCTCCTTAACACCGTAATTTTTTGTCCTAGTTTGTGACAAAGCACCACCTAGAAAATGCTGGGAAACATCATACTTTAATGCACTAAAACATCAATCTTTACCCCATCTAGCAGAGCACCCAGCAGCAATGCCTTGAAAAGAAACCAGCCCAGCTCCAAAAGCACAGCTGGGACAGCACAGTGCTGCATCCCATGTGAGTGACCTGAGATGGGGCCTGCAGAGATCACCCGTGGTTTCCCTTGCTTTGTTTTAGCCGATCGATCCATCTGTTCTCTTAAACTGGCAAATCATCTATTTCATAATGACCACCAGTATCACAATGCATGTCAGTGCTCAGATGGAGGCAACATAAAATGGTAAAAATTATGTTGAGACTAGAACATTTTTCTGGTTCTAAGAGGACAGACTTAGATAGTTATTTTGCGTCATTTACATCACTCTCTTCTCGGTTTCATAGCCATGAGAAGCAAAAGGAAAGGATGAGTCTTTGTTCCAAATTCGTGGACAGATCTAAAATTAAAAGCCTAAAGTAAGACTGCAGCACCTACCAGAGCTGACCATAAAAAGCATGCCTGGGGGATGGTGTGCCCAAAGCTCTGCTGCTTCCAGTTCTGGCAATATCCTGATTCCATCATCAGCCACAACTAGCTGAAGATGCACTTGAAYCCACCCAAAGGACCAACCCAGTAAGTTCTCTAGTTTATCACCTAATCTTTAGATAGAGGGCATTCTACTGGGACCACACCACTGCCTGACCCACAGCTCCCATCTCCTTGCACATTTCCCAACAGCTGCATAGGGATTTACTCCACTCAGGAAGATGAGCCACTGCACAGCTCTAAACTGCACTGCACTGCATCAAAGGATAAACACGTGCATGTGTATTCCATATATCATATTTTTTTAGATATTTCAGCACCATATTGCTTGATCCTACCCATAATTACAAAACACTCACTTGTACACTTCAGCTATCTTTATCTGTCTGTCACTGAGTATTTTGGCATTAGTGTTTCCATAACACCACATAGGCAGAACCAGGTGCTCACAAAAGCCTCAAGAAGCACTGTTTTATGCACTGATTGAGGAAATTGCATCTGATGTGTGTAAGAACAAGGTCCTATCTGTGTTCCAGGAGGCAACACCTCAATTCTCTGTCTCAGAAGAAAGTAAATAACCCACCATCCTATGCTGCCCTTCAATATGCAGAAGGCTGGTTGCTTACATAAYGCTCAGAACTTGTGAAGCCCTTCATTTGTCCATCTAAGGAAGCTTTTATTCTCAGAGCAGTCCTCACCCATCTCTCTCCAAGTGTGACACAATGAGTTAGAACTTGCTGCTTTGGAAGTTAGCAGCACACAAAGACCCTGGGACATTTCCTGCACCATTTTTGATCAGAGAAAGAGATTTTTTTTTGTCTCTTTTGGACTTAGCAATGATTCCAGATACTAGGTTGGACCCAAACCAGTTACAACAAGACCATCTAAACTTATGCCTGACACAGCGTTTCYCAAATCAAGGGTGTAATTCTGAGTGGTGCTCACTATGGCACAGTGCAGTGCTGGTCAGCAGCTGGCTTGCAAATTGACCATAGGTCTGTAGATCAAATCAAACATTTTAATTATCTTGTATTTTGCATGAAATCATTATGTCTCCTATAATCACCACCTGTAAAATTACTGTAGGGATAGGGAACTTTATAACCATCTCTGAGGCAGCCAGGCATTTCATTCTGCCTCCTCAGTATCATTCATGTCTTACATTCCYATTAAGCAGCCAGGTCTGGCACCTGTCTCTTTAACCCACTCCCCCAGATAACCACACACATCTGTGTGTAAATGATTAACACTCCCTTCTTGTGAAGCTGCACATCTTTGCGCTCCAGTGAGAATARCTGCTTATACTATTGCAAATAATAAAGTGTGTCATTCAATCCTTGTAATAAAAGCTTAAAATTCAGTGTGAGGTGATGTGGGTGTAAGTCAACATCAGCAATTTGGACTCAAAGGCAGTTTAACGCTATTCATAGGTTCAAAGATGAGTAAATTGTCTCTTCTGGCTCCTAAACTCTACCATCATCCTAGTATYCAGACTTCTGCAAACAATAACCTATTACACACCACTCAAACCCCACAGGGATCATTCCTCTTTGTCTGCTCTCTCATCTTAATTTTGGCACATAAATTACACTAACTTTGGCTGACAAGGGGAAATGCAAAGCTGATGTGTAGAACAGTGTAAATAACCCATATATAATAGCTTTTAAAAACTTTACTTCTTCAGTCATCCTTACTGTTGGGCATTTGTAACCTCAAAAAGGAGTAGAATATTCCAGAAAACATTTACCCCTACTCTCATCCAACTGAAGAGTATCTGTACTTCCATCTTYTAACACAGTGAAGGTTTCTAACATACATTAAGACAAGTGTTCTTCCCTCTCCCACAGATTTCCAGCTCTAAACAGATGAGCTCCAGAGGGGCTAAGCCGTATCCTACCACAAGACATTAATATAAGCAAGGGAGAAACATACAGGAAACATAGATGATGTTGTAAATTGGGCTGGTATTATTTAGTTATTATTATTTTTCTTCCTATTTCTTCATTCTCATAGGATAGTATGATTCATTTCTAGTTTTAAAAATCTATTCATAGAATCATGATGCATGACCTTCCTTTCTTCCACTAGAACAATATGTTCTTAAACTGGGCTCATACTGTTTTTTATGCTTCACAACTGCTGCTAGAAATGTTCTTGCTCTTTTCCCAGGATCAAGCAAGCCTTTGCTGGAGAGAATGCTTACAGGTGTTAGGATACCACATCTCCTACCCTCAAAGTGCTCCTAATTCTTGGTGCAAGAGTAGTGACGTCATTCTGGTATCATTGTGATGCCMTTTTTTAAAGAACCACAGTAATCAAATCAAACTGGTAGATTCACTGAAACAACAAAAGGAAAGGACATTCAGAAAGACAGGCAAGTATCCCTTTACAGGGAGGAAATGCCACACCAAAGCATTTCAAGTGTTTCCCAACCACTACTTACATAGACCTTTTTGTGAAAACACTCTCATTGCCAGCAGTTTATCAGCCATGCCCAACCTACCCAAAAGGTGATCTAAGGGCTCATATGCCATTTCCATGGGAGATGGGACATTAAAATAAAATATATTCCAGCTCTTTGATTCCCATTGATTTTGTGGGTAATACAATAACCAGAATGAGATAGCTGAAACCAATAAAAACTGATTTATAGCATTAAAGGCATTCTTTATAGCACTTATTTATGGTACATTACATCTGAAATCCAATTTCACAGGCTGCTGTTTGAAACTTTCTGTTCAATCATAAATACACTACATACAGCATAGCTCAGTGCCACAGAGTCAGATTATACAAATGCCTGTGTTCTCAGAAGGAACTGCACTTCTGCTGTAAATGAGTTTGACAGTAATTTTTCCAAACCAACTTCCAACCAAAAAGTTCCAGGCAGCACTCAATAAATTTAGAATATGTGGTTACTCCTTTAGCCATAATAAACAACTGTTTGTTAATATATTTCAGTTATTGAAAAGGCGTTAACAGAAATCACAGAAAACAAACTTGGCATATGTTGCATGATAAACTACTAAGTGCATTTAAGCCCGCTAGCAGGGGCMCTGTTTGAAAGGCACAGACACACAGGCATGTGTTCCACTCCTGTATATGGGGATGGGAACACTACAACCCTGCTAGTCTAMTTTTCAAAGGGTGAAAAGGAGCCTCCTCAGTATATCTCAAAACTGCTCACTGCAAAGGAACATACCACATTCAGGTCACTTACTATAATCATTGTCAAGAAAAGGGCAAAAAATCAGATCTGACTTTTACAGAGACACTGTCATTTGAATCTGGAGCAAGTTCTTATTTATTTGAAAAGACTTTTCCCTGAAAGTAAAATCACTGCAAACTATGTATGTCAGGCTTTACACAAATCTGARTTGAAAGATGTTTTCTCTCTGTCTCTGATATGAAGGCAGACTTTGTCTTTGTGTGATGTTTCCTTTCTTGGTTATAAAGGATTATTTTTAAAGATATAACTGCACTGACATGTTACAAAACAGAATAGCTGTAGTGTTACTGCTTAAAAAACTAATGGACAGAAAAACCCATATTGTGCTATATGACATTTGGTTCCTCTAGAGATCCTACTCCACAGAGCAACAGAGCAAGGCAAAATTGTGTCTCCAAACACACAGGAGTACTTTTGAACTTTGGCTTCCCATCTATAAAGCCACAGACTCCTACAGGGAATAGAAAAGATATCAATATTGTACAAGCAGACAGTGGCTGGAGATCTAGTGAGAGTAACAGAAAAATGCCGACTTGGTATAGGTTTTGGGGGTAGGGAGGAGAGAACAGGAAAGGAGAACCCAAATCCCAGGTTACCAGCTGAAAGCAGACCTGACCTGACACGTGTACTTTATTCAAATCTCTACAGGAAGCAGAAAGGTGGGAAGGACACTTTCAGTGAGGARACTTGAGACTGCAAAGCATTAATAATTTAATATCCAGACTTTCACCTCCAGAACACCAAATCGGATTCACATCAGCAGTGACCCAAACTTAATAACTGGCCTGCATGCTGAAACGATCTGATAGATTTAATTGGTTTTGTGTATATGAAATAAAGCTGGCCACTWCCTTTGACATTCATAGCAATGAAACTTTGCAATAGTTGAGGGCAACAGATGAGAAACACTCCCCCAGAACCATCTCTACCCTCCAGTGCAYGCTGAACAGGAGAGACACTCCCTCACACCATAAACAAAAGGAACCTACCTGACATTAAAGCACTATAAAAAATATACTAATGAGAATTTGTTAGCATGTGGTATTTTTCCCAAGAATAATTACTGTATAACATGGATGTTTATTTAATTTTGTTTTGTTTTAGGTGGTTTTGCCACTGAAAGAAAGGTTTGGCCACTAAAACCAAGTATTGAGTGAGACCACGCAGTTTGCTGACATGGACATGAGCAACCATTTGACATCTTGTATTCCTCTAGGTTATAACACAAATCTTACAGCTGTAGCATAGTGGGCCCAAGGATAAAAAGGGGCAGAATGGAAAAGAACTGCAGATTCCACTATTCAGGTCCTGATCACAGGCAGAAAAACCTGCTTTGTTTTCCTTGACATCATTTAAAATTACTTGTACTTGAGAAAATACATAACTTTGTGCCATCTTAAAAGATTTGTGGACCTTAAACAGACTTTGGAGCCTTGTGGAAAAAACTTGTATATACATTTCACTGGAATGAAAAAACTATTCTGAGTTTTAATGAAATAAAATTAACTAGGTTTGATCACAAACTATTTACATCCACATCAAGGTTTCATTTCAAGACAAGACATATCAAAGTATGTATCTCCAATTTAAGGGCATCTGAACACCAAAGCCCCTTCCATAGTCTTCCTGCATAAAATGCGTAGTACTGGTACAGAAATTATTTTTTCAATTTTTTGGCAATCCAGTGTTTTGCTTACACTGCAGTTTAATTTTTAAAAGAATTTATGATGAGTCTGCTCAGAATATTAAATGCAGCATGCTAACATTTTGATGACCTTTCCTGTGGAAAAACATCCCCAACCTATCCATGAAACAAAAAACCCTAAAAAAATCTGTGRTCTCTTTCAAGGACAGATGAATAGGGGCAGTAAAAATTTGCAAATTAGAGCAAACACTTCAGTAAGTCGATCAAAATTTAAAAATGCCCGAARTCACCAGAAACACTTTGCTCAGATCAGTGTACAATATTAAACATATTATTGTACACAATGTATAAAGATTAAAAAAGGACTTGGATCATTCACACTTCTGAATTCTTCACTAACCCACTTCAATGGGAAAAGAGTGGAATTTATATTGAATAGTTCAGTGACAAGTCCTTCTTTATCTGGAAGTTCAGCTAAGATGATGGAATGAATTTGAAAATTATTAAATCGAATCTTTTATGTTACAGATTGCAAACATGCAAACATGTTCAGTTCCAGGAAAGTACAGTCTTTGAAAAAGAATATACAAGTGTGAGAGAGATCCAAAAATACAGYGATAATGGTAAAAGACATGAGAATRTTATCTAAGCAAATAAATTACTGAAACTATAGATTATGTTGTATTTTTATGTTTTTCCTATAAGATCAAATCCAAAGATAATACATTTAAGTCTAATTAAAGGAACTTTTAAGAAGATTAAATAAAATCCATTCCCACAAGATAAAGAGCAAGCTAGGCTGCTATAAACACAAAAATACAATACAAAAATGCCATGGATTATGACAACACCTTGAAATTACCCAAATGTCTTTTTGTTATTTTCTGTTAAATGAAAKGCACAGCTCCTTAGATGTGCAGAAAGTGACAAGTGTAATGCTGACACAGCTGTAAAGCTTCACACTGACACATAGCTTTTCTCTGGATACCTGAATAGGAAATTAATAACATACATAACAGACACCAAAGTAAGCATCTCACAAAACCTAGAGCTACCCGGTTAACCAAAAAAAAAGCAACAAAGAATTGCAAAATGGAGTCAGCTGCAGCAGAAATTCAAATGTCACTCTTCTGCCTATGGGGTGGACAACAGGACACACTAAATCTCTTCAGCAAATCCTTAGTCTCCAAAATAATGGCAATTAAAAAATACAAGTGTTTCCCCTGTTTATGCATTGTGTTCATTGTTACCTTGTTTCAGAAAACGTACCAAAAAAAGACAGGAAAACAACAGAAATGGAAACACAACTCCTGGTTAGGACCTCTTGTGTTCTCAGATCCAGTTTCCTCTAAAAAAAGCTACTTCTCCCATGCCCTCTCATGAATGGATSATGTTTTGTTTCAAAAGCAGCTAAGAGGGCAATTAGACATACAATATCTGTACATCCCAGGAYAGATGTTAAAGATATTCTGCATGTGAAACCAGAACCTCTCACACGAGGAGTTCAAAGATGAAGGGAAGAGGCACATTGTACAATTTACTCTGAAGGATGGCACATTAATCTTAAGTACATTACCTAGAATCTCACCTAACCTCGCAGATGTTGGAAGTCTTGTCAACACTGCAAAAGGAGGGCCAGCATCTGATTCTGTGTCCCACTAGCAGCTCCATTTTCTATTGTGTTCATCCCATCCAGCCCAGACTGGATGAAGCAAAATTCTTTTCGGGTGAATTTTCAAAGCACTTGAAATGGCTGTGGTGCAATAAACAAGAACAGGGCTTTATAGCAAGAAACTGAGTAGGCAGGTGAACACCATGGYAGGCAAGGGGCAGGCATGTGGCTGTACTTGAGAGTGCCAAATCTGCTCAGTGTTAGAGAACTCCACAGAAGAGGAAGATKAACCATGTGCCCTTTTGTCCACAACACTGTCTGACAGCAGTCTCTGCAGTAAGCTATYCTCAAGCAAGGTGAGCCCATAGCAGATGGTAAAACCATCTGCCTTCAAGAACATGATGCATACTCCAGGAATGTCCTCTCCTGAAAAGACAATGGGTGATTGCTAGAACAACTTTATCATCACAACTAGATTCCTTAGAAATGGGACAAAAGATGGAGAGATGGTCAARGGCCAGCATAAGAAGGTCACCAAAACCACTGGGAGGAACATTTTTATATCTCACATGTCACCCTGGAAGTTGCATGGTCTCAAAATACTCAGGGGCCACAAGGAGGAAAGGGGCATGGCCTCTGAAGTGGCCCCACAGTGCCGTCCTGCTTCACACTCTGAGACAGCTGGAGTTTGGTATGCCATTAGCTGCAAAAACTCAGCCCAAACATTTTCACTGTTACTTGGTTCCAACTTTCAGGGAAATTTAAAATATCTACTTTCCCCAAGTTCTAAAGGACAACTAAAAGACCTTTGCCAATGTTTTCCCACTGACACATGAAGGAAAGTCTGAAAATCACAGYAGTAAAGGTACATGACACTCAAAGTCTGAATTGACAGTACTTCTACCCACTATAAAAAGATCCTTCTTGCATTAAAGTAAAAGTATAAGGAAATAAAAAAATAATGCACTAAAAGAAAATTTTAGATAGTATCCYAAGTGCTGTAGAGCAAATATTTTATGAAGCATATTATGCATTTTCCTAATTTTTCCTTTTTATTAAAATTGGAGTTCAATACTGCACAATCACTATAATTCAGGCACTGCAAAAAATGTCAGTCTCAGCAAAYCAGAGCCAAGATTTAATAGTATAGTGTTGAAGCACACAATAAACAATTATAGTTCTTAAAGCAAACTAGATTTTGTATTTCATTTTCATTTATTTCACATCTAAAGACTTTATTATGGTTTTATTTACTAAYTCATATGATTAAAAAATTTGTTAAGGCACTTTCAATTATTGATGTGACTTCAGTTTTCCAATGGGCCCAACATTTTATTTTGGCCTTATAACGTAAAGCCTAGAGGCTCTGAATTTRTTCATGTAACTCCTGTCCAGCTGTGCACATACAGAGAAAAGAAGGGAGGCTCCACAGATCAGCCACCACCATGAAGCATAAAATCATCATAGAATCATCACAGAATGGTTCAGTTGGGAAGGGACTTTAAAGACCATACAGTTCCAGCCTCCCTGTCAGGTCAGGGACATCTTCCACTACAGCAGATTGCTCAGAGTCACATTGAGTCTGGTTTTGATTATTTCTAGTGATGGGGCATCCACCTATATGAGACGTGAAGTTTACCTTTAATTTTACATTCTAACACTACAAATCTTGATAGTAACTGCCAGGGAAGCCATCCCCTACACCCTGAGGATGGGATACAGTGTATTTCCTTTCGTTTCTGAGTAAAGGTAACCGCAGGGGACCAAATGCTATCATGAGAAATCTTGCATGTTTAGAAGGCTTCACCACTTCTGCAAAAAGTTATCAACTTTTAATGAGAGAATCTCTAAAGCAGAATATTTTTTTTTCTTATTAGCCCTGACAATTAAAGAAAACATATTTACTGTGTTAACTCTAAATCTTTCAGGGAACATKTGTCATATCGTGAAAATTAGAAATTCTCACTTTTAACTGACTTTTCCCTAATTAATATCCAAACTGATTCTTATGTTCTTATGTCCACTGTTAATGAAGTCCATGAGCTCATTGCAACTGAGAAAGTCACTGCATGCCAAAAGTGTTTCATAATTATTCTAAGCTGATGAATAATTTTTATAGCCAGGTAGGTCAAAGCCAATTCACTTAAATTTCATTTGGAAGTATTTTTAAATGCTATTGTCTGAAGCAGTTGTACCTGATGGCAACAAAGTTGCCCTGTTTTTTTCTGAAAGTTAGTAACATCCCTTTTACCAGGCATCTTCTCTACTGTAATCCAATTCTAAATATTTCCGAGAGTTTGTTTGACTCACAAAACAAGTCATAACTACACAGAGAAAATACTGCCTAATATGAATGGGCTTGCAAATATCTTTAAATTGCATCAACATTTTTTCATATTTTTAACTCGAGTTTTAATGTTTGCGTAGTCATCGAGCTCACAGGGGCTTGAGAAGATTAAAAAAATTAAGAGGTAAAAGAAGTAAGACTTCAGGTAATGACCGAAGAAATAGCACAGAGGTATGTAATCCTTGSAACTGAAGCCAGGACCTGAGAAACAAAACTTAGTAACCGGTCAAAGCATTCTGCTGAACAATGAAGCTCTGTGGAGCTGTCCTGAAGTTAGGGAAGTGAGATCACATTCCCGTTGTTAACTCCACACTACTCACTATAATTTATCTGATTTATCTTTATCACTTCTTGAACTCTGACTGTAGGAGCAGTGGTGTACAGCTGGTCAGATACAACTTCACTTGGTGCCTTTCTGATGTGATGGAGTGTGTGTACAGCAATCTCTGTAATTTTTGTATTTTAAAATCTCATCCCATGTACAAACCCTTTGGTACTGATCACATATTGCCAAGAAGCTTCATGGGTTCCCTCTCTATGCTCTGCAGTTTCATGACTGCAGAACTCAACATGCAGGCAGGAAACCAACCTTCTCTGATGATTTCCCTGCAGCCACAGAATATAAAATGTTCCTCCTAAAGTTCTCAGAGTCCAAGGWGGAACTCCTACTTGACTTTTTGCTCTTCCTAACAGAGGCCCAGCAGAATAACCCAGACAGAGATGATAGAAGGCTGACAAGGTGAACAGCAAGGCAGTAGCATGTCAATTTGTTTAAATTGGACAAAAATACATTTTCAGGCAAGTCATTTTCCTAAACAAAATGAATGCTGAAATTGCCCATTATGAAAGGGAAATGCTCTCACACAGAGCAAGAAATTTGGGAAGAAGCATTTCAGCCCCTGAATTTTTAAATATTCTTTTCTCTGACARCAAGTAGAGGAAAAGAGAAAGAGCCTGAGTTCCTGCAAAACTAAACTCAGAAAGAGGTATCTAAGGCTAAGGTCCTGTTTCAATAATAGATGCTAAAGTAAGATAGTTCAAACTAAATTACATAATAGCAAACAGTCTGGCTCTAGGCAGAACTATGGAGCCTGCAATTTATACTGTGAGGGAAGAGAACTGCAGAAAAAACCTCATGAAACAGAGCGATTAGTCAATAAAACGGCAAGTGAAATTCAGTGTAAACAAAGGTGGTGCACATGGGGAAAACAGTAATCTGAACCATGCATTCAGCCTAGCAATGAGATCTTAATGGGCTGTTTCCACTCAGAAATGAGACTGTGAGATAGCAGGAATTTTTATGAAAACATAAGCTCTGGACGGATGATGTACATTTACTCCAGGGTTGGTGGGTCATCCAAACCAGATGTCTTTCTCTTCTAACAATGTATTCAAGTGTCTTTTTGTGACATATTTMTGATGCAAACATCAGATTCTAAGGCTTGGGCAGAAATTTGTTTTCTGCTTCTGCAATAGAACCATAATCACAATGGAAAGATTAAAATGCTTTATTAGGCCTATTTAGGTAAATCCTTCTATGCAATTTATTATCTTCAAACAGTATTATGGTAAATTATTCTTCAGCCATACTCACATTTTAAAATTAACACCAGAACAGCATCACTTCCATTTTTTCTAAGAAATGCACACATACCCCAGACTTATCCTTTACTGAAAGGGCTTTCCCTACTACCTTGAAATGCTTATTCCTTAAAAAAGCACTCCCTGGAAACCCTTCACAAAACAAAGGAACACTGCTTATTTGGTTAGGCAGAGCAGTAATGCATATTTAAAGAACTATGAGACTCAAATACTGTCTGCTGTTGCAGMAAAGCACAAAATTGAGGTCCAGTGTCAGAGCACACYGGCAACCACACACCGACTCCTTCTSCATTGCCCYTGYTCGGTATGAAAGAGGAGAAACAGACAGAAATGAAAAAATGCTTTGCAAAAGCTTCATGCTACTGAGCCTGTCAAMTCTGCTAATCTCAGCAAAGAAAAGGGTCAGAGCAGCCTAAGAGCTATTCAGTGTGTTCAAAATCAGATTGGATAGGGCCTTGAGCAACCTGATCAACTGGAACATGTGCTTGAACACGGCAGAGGGGTGCTGAACTAGACGAACTYCGAAGGTCCAACCCAAATCATTCCACAATTCTGTGTTTCTGTTCAAATTAAGGCTTTGGCAGCAACAACCCATGAGGTCYATGTAAGCAGCCAGAGTAAGCAGAACACAGCACACCTTCCCCACTCATTTTCCTTCTCYAAGAACAGGAGGTAGGACAGTGGTTGGACTCCACTATTTATTCCTTCTTTGCAATTCCATAGCAACATTAGGACCACAGCTGCAGACAAGAGCAAGTACGGGAAAAATGGGAATTACAGCAAAGGTTAACAGGAAAGGCGTAGATAATTTGTCTTACTATGTTTTGTCTTTTCCTCTTCCCAAACAACTGTCCTCTCCCTSCACAGAAAGGAAACCTTTTTCATGATAAGGTAGGTTCATGCTATGAAAAGTCTAATGAGTACATGAAACMGCAATTCATTATCTATTAAAATATTGCAGTGGGTTAATCCAGCAAATAAAAATGGAGCATAAAGCAGATGGCCCTTTATAGTTCTCATGATTTCTTAAATATTCCTTCCCAGTGCACAGTCGTTTTTGTATTTAACATGAAATGCACAGCTTTCACCATGTGCACATTATGCAACCATTCATACAACCTCATAAACATTACATCTTATAGAGCAATTATTTTTAATGCCTTTTTTTAAAGGAAAAGCTGTATCATGTCATGGCAAAGTATTCTCAAATGTCCTGAAATAATTTGAGGCAGCTGTTAATAGCAAAAGATAAATCCACTAAATGCAAATATTTGCTCAACCTACTTTTTGGACATATATTTGTTTCCTGGGTTCAAGAAATAACACAGAAAAAACGTTTTTGGATTTGGGTGCAATATTTCAAGTGTTTAATATCTTGCAGAACACATGTGACAGGAAAATAGGTGTCTGAGCTCCTCTCTGCTTCATTAAAGCAATTACTGTTCATACTGAAATAGCAACTGAGTCTAAGTGACTGCTACTTTGGATATCATAAAAATGTATTCTCTGTCACAGAAAAAAAAGCAAATGTAAAAATCAGATYGTCTCTTAGTTACCTGCATATGTGACAATCAAGTCCAAAGCTGCCCATACTCCTTGCAAAAACCTGACTATGCAAATACCTTCAAAAATACACTTCCTCTATTCTGAGACCCACATAAAGTGAATAATTCTGAAAATAATTTTTAATTTTTTTTTTGTCATTGAAATGCACTAAGATGCTAACACACCAAGTGCAATTAATATACCACAAATTAAATCTGCTGTGTGCAAAAAGCCAACATGAGTCTTACACACCAACTAATCTCAATTACAAGTAAAGMAGCACTTACATACACATTTTGCAATGGGGCATTGCCCTCCAGATAAAAAAACAGAATTGAACCATTAGCAAAGTTTTATACTCTTGTTTCTTTTTTAGCTACTATTTTGGTACTAAATAGTACAATGTAATACACATTGCAGACAGTGCAGCACCTAGGAACAGACAGGAATGCCTGGACAGTCTGAAGAACCTCCATAGAGAAGAAGCTGAGAGAAGCAAGAAAATAGTCTGAAAAAGGAAGGGGGCAGAAAAAAAAGAGCAGGATAAGTCAGAAGTGCTTGGTAAAAGGCAGTAGGGACATGGCCACCCAGAAGCACACTTTGTTCCAGAGCTGAAATTAACCCCAGGATTTCCAGCATGGTAAGCCTGTTTGTATGAAGCTATTGGAAAAGGACAAGTCATTCAGAGAAAGCTGCAAACTGCTAAATTAGGTTTAGCAGCAAAGCTCTGAACTGTGCATCCCAAATTTTTTAATACTTAGGATGATCTATTTCTGTACTGAATTATTTGCTGCTTTCTTCCTAATGGATCTTCTAAAACTACTGGAAAGTGYATGCACAAAATGGTGTTGAAACAACCTTGTGATGACTTTAAGTCAAGCACTCCAGAGATACGACAGCAGGAATCTGGTTTCATCTGCCAATTTAACTTCCTCCCCTCCATGCACRCACACTATGATTTGGTCTTTAATCATCCCACCACAGTAGTTCATGGAGGTCGGAGTAGTTCATCAGAGACTGATGCCCAACAAATTCCTGAGGCATCAGTCTGGCAGTAAGTGACAGTTTGTGACAGGCACAGGAGGAGGTATTTGGCGTTTTGGGCAGATGTTATGCAGTGATTGACAACCACAAAGGTCAATTGAAAGCATCCTTAGGATAGGCAAAACCACCTGACAGGCACAGCAACTGCACCACGCTGATACCTGTCCAAATACACCTCTTTACTACAGAGCAGTTTGCAAGCAAACCTGATGCACAGGAAAGCAAGTTGTTGCAGAAATTTTACACCAAAGGCATRTAATGACAGAAATAATAATAGCAAGGTTAAAAAAGAAACCATTGTGGGTTTGGGGAATACAAAGAGACATTGCAGTGATCCTCCTATCACAATTACATATTTTAGTTCAGATGGTATGAATCCACATGAGGAAGYCCCCAGGCTAGGTCAATTCCTGAAGCACCTGAAGGCTGAGTTTGAAGTAAGTAAAAGCTCTTAAGAGTGCTCACAAGATTCCTTAGCATTACATGGTATTTTACAAAGCAAGGAATTTAAAATCCTAGGTCCTACTGGCCTGAATTGTGATCAACTCAAGAAGAAAAATTTCCCCTGTAGTTCATCAGTGGTTAATTCCCTTAGCTCACACCAGACAAACCACCATTCTCTGAGGGACAAACAAAACCCACACATTTGTGAGGCAAACAGATCTTGCTATGGCCAGAAAAAGAAATTTATTCTCACATGGCCAAGATTACAAAAATATTAAAGTAAGTTATGGAGAATAGGCTGAAGAAGACTATCACAGCACATTATTATRTTGAAGGGAATGCCACGCTGTCAAGTGAAAAAGCAAGGAACACATTCTGCATGGAAAAATAGTAAGAGATCATTTAATTGGAGGAATGTCACAGGCACAAAAATTAAGTTTGCATGCTGCTTTTGCAAGCTTATTATGGTCTTATAAAATTTTCTGGATTTGTAGCAAATTTATATTAATATTTCATGCTATACTGAAGTAAGATAGATGCATTTAAACTGAAAATAATTGGTCCACTGCTGTATTTATTTCTATTCAGCAGTTTATATTTGTTTTYCTATTTCATATATTTAATTTGCATTTACTTTGGCTAGCAAGGAATATTTAAAATGGGTATTATGAAGTCAAAGATATTCTTACAGCATGAAAGAGATTTAGAGAGCAAAAWTTTGTCAGTTTAAAATTGGAGCAAGCATAATTGAATAATGAGAAGAAATTTGAACCACCTAAAAGAATTATAATTAGAGCCCAAGTCAAAGATGACAAATTTCACCATTTAGAGCAATCATGATGAAAATGGTAAATATGAGTTGTCATGCTTTAATTAAAAAGGAGTGGAAACAGCATGAAAGCATTCATTGTTAAAATGTTCTTAGCACTGTAATTATTTTTATTGATTAAAGTAATTATTAATTCATGAACAGGCTCTAAAATGTTGATACTGTAATTCACAAAATGAAGAAAGGAATATGCCATCTCATTTATTCATGAAACTCTTGTATTTCCATAAATAGATTTTTATAAATGCATATCTTAAAAAAAAAATAAAAAATAAAAAGCATAGCCCAACCCAAAACAAATTCCTGAACACATCCAAACTTATAGAGTGCAGAGCCTTACTGAGAAATTTACCCTTTGCTGTTTGCCCAGCATTAAATGACACCATTGCTCAGCTACTCACTGCATCGGAATAGCTTTTCAGCAGAACTGCCTTYAACATATTAGCCTGGTGACAGAAATAATACCGCTACATTACAAACAAGGGCACCCTTCCCTCAAAACTGTGCTGTTCTTCCTCCTGGAGATTTGCAGCTCGGGGGCAGCAAAAAAATTGTGTCCAGATTTCTAAAATGGAAGGGACATTTCAGACCTTCATGCACAAGGTGGTGTGGCTGACTGGGATGCCCTGAAAAAACACACAAGCACAGCACTCCCCACCGTGTCAGCCTCGCTGTGCATATCATGTGCACACACAGTAAATGGCAACTTCCCTGGATGCACTGCAGGGATGTCACACAGAGGACCTCTGTCCCTCCTCCAGGACATCCTGCATGGAAGATACAGCTCTTCCTGGCCTCTGGAAGAGGTAAAGTAAAGTGGAAAGTGTCCTTTMTGAATAGGTCGAGTTGGCAAAACAGCTAAAGGCAACATGCCTAGCAACAGCCTTGAAACAACCACTGGATCTCTGCTCTTTGTTAGTGCACTTATGAGGTATATAATATGTATAAAAAAACCAATACATTCATACCTGGTACACAAGAGGACAAGAGCAAGTTGGTTAAAATTAAATGGATTTCGAGAGAAAAAGCCCAACCATCAAACAGATGGAGGAAGTCTGAAGCTTTCTCACAAGGGGGAGGGGCAGGACCGATCTCTTCTCTCTGGTGACTAGTGACAGGACCTGAGGGAATGGCCTGAAGTTGTGTCAGGGAGGCTTAGGCTGGGTATTAGGGAAAGGTTCTTTACCTAGAGGGTGTCTGGGCACTGGAACAGGCTCCCCAGAGAAGCRGCTACAGCACCACTCTGACATCGCAAGAAGCACTTGGACAATGCTCTCAGGCACATGCTGTGACTCTTTGGGTGTCCTACACAGGGGCAGCATTTGGCAGTCCTTGTGGGTCTTTCTTGAAACCCAAGATAYTCTATGATTCTGATTTTATAAGTCTATTTTTTGTATGGAGGGTCAAGAGCTACAGTTCCCATCCCCTACTGATCGTAATTCAAAAGGCCTCATCTACAGAAGGGCAAAATTCCAGAGTTCCTGGGAACTGAGTGTGGAGAGGGATGAGAACTCTATGAGCATCTCTCCGCCATCCTGCTGGCAATGACCTACACACACACCAAAGACAACAAACTGTCCTTGGAGAACTCTTCGGCATCTTCTAGAACACTTTCCCTGCACTGAGATTTCAGGGTTGACACCTGAGTGGGCAAAAGCAGGTACTGAGGGAAGTTCCTGCAGGTRCACACAATGGGAATACACAGACAGTCGGGTCAGCAGCTGAGTGACTGGCTGACATGGGGGGCTCTGCACAGGGGGATGAGGGATGCTGGGAAGAGGTGTTCAAAATGCCCTGCAAGGCAGCCTAGCACAATGTCTAAAGCCTTTTTTGGTTGGGTGGTGTAGCCTTAGACACAGCTGCAGGGGAGAGGTGTCATAGGACGAGCTTTGGGGCCTGTACTTTGTGTCATCTGACACACYCTGAAAAGCATGCAAGTCAGACTCCACATCGGCCTGAACAGGACCTGCTGTATTCAGCCAGTGAGACTTCAGATGTATTCCGAAGGTGTTCCACCTCTTTGTTCACAGTCTGCAATACTTAACCTCTTTCTTTTTACATTTATTGTTTCTATTTATTATTATTTAAGTCTGTTCCATTTTTAATGCCACCCTTGTGATTAATAGCACATTGCTTTCACTCCCCTCTCCCACCCAGCCCTGGTCCAACTTTCCAYTCATTTATCATCTCTGAGCTCTGGGGTGGAGGACTCCTGCACCTGCAGCCTSTGTCACCCCATCAGCCCTCCCTGATCTGTTCAGCACTGGATTCTCATCCTTCCCAGCACCTCCTTTCCTCTCTGCCCAAACAATCCAGAYTCACGGCAGCATCTCAAGTAAGCTCACGGCAGCATCTCAAGTAAGCCTTTCACCTCTTGTCTCACCAGCAGGTCCCCATTCYAGTGGAGTAAWGCCTTGATGATGGCCCCAGTGGGGATAACAGGCTGATGCTGGGACAAAGGTGTCCCACACTGGAATGCCGTTCTGTGACAGCTTCTCTCACCAATACAATCCTAGTACCAGTTCTGTGCATTTTACCCCAACAGAAACAGACAAAACAGGCAAGAACTCACTGCTTTTGTTAAAGAAAAAAAATATTATTAATTGAAAAAAAATCATAGTCTTCTGAGATACAATATTCCTGTTGATAATGATTACAGGGACACTGGGATAGGGTGAGGTGAATCCACAGACACCCAGTTATCCTGTGAAGTGGCACTGTCAGCCATAGAGCAGCTGAAACAAGTGGGCAGAGTTGGGAGGTCTGCATGCTCATCCTTCTGACTCTGCTTCACCTTTACCTCTAGTCTGATCTTTGCTTTTCCAGACAGGCAGTATCAGCTCATCCCAGTGCAGCTTCATTTCTCTGGGGTCCCCTGTACAAATGCATTTCAGAAAAGACTACTCATTGATATTAATTAAGAGGACAGTCAGAGGACTGCACTGGGGAAATCTCAGCAGAGTATTGCCAGCAGTTGGCTTGCCAAGCCAGCAATAAATAACTCMGGCGAAAAGCCAACTCACGTGTCTCTTCCTCAGCCATGATGTGCCTATGCAACATACAATTATCCACAGCAGCACCACACACAAGACTGCTGTAATCCCCAGAATAAAGTACATGTTCAGACGCTGACGAGTTGGAATCCAGGGCTGTTCCCCAGGCTCTTGCTCTGCAGGAGGAGAGAAAACAGCACACATCACTGTGCTCTGTGCTACAGTCTCACAAGCGGCTTCATTCCTGAAGGAGTAAAGTTCTGAAATCCCCGGGAACTGGGTGTGGTGGGAAACAAGCAATCTCTCATCCTATCCAGACATTACTACACGCATCTCTGTGGCACACTGCTGACAGTAAGCTGCACACACTAGAGACAACAGTCTTCCTCAAAGAGCTCCYCCTCTTTCTTTCACAATACTGCCTGCAGCCCAGCAAACCAAAACTGCCTGCACCTTCTTTCCACCTTCTTTCAAGCCAAGGGCCCTCTCCCCTCCAGTGACTGACAGGGTGCTCTCCCTCTGCTGGCTCAAGAGCAGTTAGCTCCTCTGCACATCCCTCACACACTCCAGAAGCACCACCAAGTCACATTGAACCCACGACAGCTGTCAGTCTGCAGCTGAAAATGCAGCACAAGCAGGAGTGCCTGAAGAATCTCTTGTGGGTTGTTATTGCTGCCTCGAAGCTGGGCTGTGCATGAGTGTTCAGCACACACCTGCTCCTGACATCTGGATATTCATATCTGCACAAAGCAACTCTGACCAGTAACTGTACCACTGCAGCAGCAGCTGACCCCGKGACTCATCTGGAAGCTCAAGCGCAACGTCCAGCAGGCACTGTCGTGGACCATCTCCGTGGCTCAGCAGCTCAGGCAAGGTGTGAAATCAAGTGTCCCTGCAGCAAGGCTCTGACTGATCCCCTCCCTGCTGCACAGGCTACAGGAAGCTAAAAGCTCAGGTTCCCAGGTCCTACAGGTAACGCAGTGAGTTCTACTGTTTTCAGTTTTTTCCAAGTATTTCAGGACCTTCTTTAGAACTTCAAGTGTCTAYTGGAAATCATTCCTTGTCTTAGCTTTATATGTGCACATTAACAGTAATTATGAAGTTACATTTTGCATTAATAACACACAAAAAATGAAAGCTTGTTCTGTGAAGTCAGTAGATTCACAGATACTTACCTGTGGGCTCCAAGGTGGGAAGAGGCACAGAATCCATTCGAGGAGTTGGAACAGCCTTCTCTCTGGCCACATCTACAACCAAACACCTGTGAGATGTACCCGTTACATGTTCTACTCTCCATTGTCATACCTGAATACAGAACGTRTAAGGAGGTCAGGCAGTGACAGGGCACACACTGGCGGGACTAGACCCTCACACCTGCAGGTTTGTATGGCTCACCTTGGGWCTGTGACCTGGCAGTGCTCGAAGGAAGCAGAAAGCCATGCTGTACAGACACGACCTGTGGACCAGGCCAGTAGCCCAGAGAGGGGACTGGCTAGCCATTGCYGAATGGTGAACGCAGAGCCAAGTTTCTGGCGTCACAGTGTCACTCCCCACCTCTCTGCTTGTTGGGAACCCTTCATCCCCCCAGAGTAGCTGTAGCTACATAATCTTACGGARTGTTTGCCCTCTGCCCACACTGCGGCGCTTTCCTGGCTCACCCAGCCGTAGCCGCGGCCCCTGCCRCCAGCCGGGGGCTGGGTGCGATGGCTGCCCGCCTACCTGCTCCCTGCCCCGGGACCGGCACACACTGGGCATCCTGGGCTTGCCGGAGCACCAGAAAGAGGAGGAGGCACTGGGTGAGGACCACGACGCCCCATGCTCGCAGCATGCTGCTGTTGCTACTGCGGTTGTTGTCCGTGTGGCTGTGACGGCACTGCCCCCATCTGGCACAGAACAGCGAGGCACAGCGCCTCTGTGACCTCAGGGCCCGCTAGGCCATGCCCTCCGCCACGGCTCCCCAGATACTCCCATGGGCCATCAATCTCCCAATCTGCCCACTGCTGAATTTCCAGTTTCTGCATGAGCATGGAAGGAACAGAAGTGGAGAAGGGTGGACCTATTTTGGGAGGCAGCACTGTGCATGGGAGTGCAGAGGCACCCAGGTCTTTCCTCTCAGAAATCTGTATCAAAAGCTCGTATAACGACAGCATAAACGAATCAACTGCAAGTGCCTTGTGACTATTTTTGTCAAGGAGCATTCTGTCAAGAAACTAGCTTTCCCCCTCTCCTTTTGCTACAGTTTCATTAAAGATACCACTTCCTACCTCTGCTACTGTCCTTCTAACAGTGTGCCACTCCTAGTTTTATCCCTGGTTTATCCCCTTCCCTTCAGCTCTACTTTACAGCTCTCTCAGCAGGCCATGTTAACTCCTGAGCAGAGATCCTTTTCCCCTTGGAGACAGGCATACCCTATTGCAGCCACCAGGCCTGCTGCTGTGTGAGCTGACCTGTAACCAAAACCCTCAAAATTCTGCTGGTAGCACCAGGCTCCAGCCAGGTATTCACCTGTGTGATTTCCCTGTTATAAACGCCTTGAAATATAGCAAGTGCCATTTCTGCACTTGCAGCAGGGAAATCTTGGATTTGCACAGACTGAGGAACAAGAGGCTAGAGAGCAGCCCCATGGGAAGTAATGCTATGCTCTGTGCTGGTGCAGCCTCACCCTCAACTGCACTCAAGTCTGTGTGCAATTTAGGGCAGCACAATATAGAGATAAAGCTACTAGAGAGCATCCAAAATAGGGCTACAAATATGGTGAAGAGTCTAGAGGAGACATCATATGGTGTGGCTGAATTGACTTTCCTTATTCAGCCTCGAGAAGAGTAATCTGAGGGAACATCACAATGGTTGGYAGTTCCCTCATGGGGGGAAGCGGAGGGGCAGGTACTGATCATTTCTCTCTTGTGACCAGTGACAGGACCTGAGAAAATGGCCTGAGGTTGTGCCAGGGGAGGTTTAGGTTGGACATAAAAAAAAAGATTTTTCACCCTGAGGGTGATTGGACACTGGAACAAGTTCCCCAGGGAAGTGGCCACAGGAGCAGCCTGACAGAGTTCAAGAAGTGTTTGGACAATGCCCTCAGGTACATGGGAGGATTCTTAGTATTGGATTACTCTTGCGGGTCACTTCCAAGCCATGAGATTCTATCATTACTCTTTGGAGGGGGTTAAAAAATACAGCCATGGTGATATTTAAGGTCATGGTTTTTCAAGCGGTGTCTGAAATGAGGAGAGTGGGTTTGTATAAAGAACCATCAGCTGTGAGCCAGATGGATACCAATCCTGCAACAGGATATGACTGTAAGCAGGATGTCAAAGAGATTTTAATTATGCAACAACTAAGTCTAAGTAAGAAGAAAAAAAAAAGGGGGGGGGKGGGGGGAGAAGCTCATTTTGGAGATGTCAAGAATACTTTGTGTGACAGATTGCTACATTCTTTTGTTTAGGAGGCTAGACAAGGGTCATAAGTGAGAAATAGAAGGAGCACAGCAGCTACTCATTTGTTTTTAATACTCACAATTTTTCTTGCAGATTAGTCTTTCATCATGACGGAGTCCTTGCGGAAAGAGTTAGAGGCATATTGGGTATGGAACACCATGCTCACATCACTTGTGATTATCTAATTGCTTCCAAAACACAAGCACCCCAAACACAAACTGGAAAAAGAGAGTAAAAGCCGGGTGATTTTTGAGTTTGTCACTGTATTTTAAGAATTGTTCTGCCAATGCATTTCTCTAAGAAGAACTAAAGACTAAAACTACAAGACATGAAATACTATGAATGGACAAGAAAAAGCACTGTTCCCTGCTCACAGCACACGATAATTTAGCAAACAGCACTTTGGGGCAATGTTTGAGGCACTGAAACAGAAGTGGAAAACACCGTATTAAACGGTAAATAGAATGCATGATCACTTAAGGAAGATATCCCTATTGTGCATATTCCGRACACATTTAGGTACTGTACCTACACCTCTGAGCTTTAGCATGTAGCGAATCAACCACATATCACAGTCAGRGTCCATGCCACACAACACGCTACCCAGCCTGCAGCTACCGATACTGATGAAATAAGGAGTTCAAACAGTGCAAAAAAGGAGTGAACTACAAGAAACAGATGGTCTCTAATGGAACATATTTGCAAAGAMAATACTTGAACTACTGCAAAGAGTGGTCAGAGATTGCCAAGAAGCCACCTGATGCCCAGTGTGTTGCTATCATACAAACAAATGGAAGACACAATAATGCCAACATCCAACCTTTGTCATTTCCTAAGGCTAACAATCCTTCAACAATCCAACTTCAACTTTCTTTATAAGGTTTGCCTTAAAAAAGATACATAGAACATGAATGGATCATACGATCTTCAAGTCCCAGCAGCACTATGGGAATAATCTCTGTCATGTGAAATAGACACTTAGGAAATTCTGCAGAGCCCTGTTTCATTGAGGACCATTAATATAGGTGAGTATCACCTTGCCTAGCAACCTCTCTGGAATCCTGGATGCTTTGAATCACTGTCCTCCATAAGGATGGACATCAGAGAGTCTTCTAAAGCTGCAGCTGCCAGCCCTGGGGAAGAAAASACACACTGAAAGTTGCTTCATGATAAAATGGACAAATCAAGTAGCTTCCAAMAGCTATTTTAGCCCTCCTAAGTTTCTGTAGACGTAATAATGAAGAATACAGACAGACACCTCTTCCCATATGTTTTTACAGGAAATTATGACTCAGGCTTAGTAAATGGGCATGATTAATCATTTATGAAAACATTCTCATTTCTGACAGTATAGGAAAAGAAAAAGGTTAACTAGTAAAGTTAAGATCCTCTCATCTTTTCCACACCATGAAAAAGCCTACCATAACCAAGACTCACAGAGAAGCCTGCTCCTCCTGCAAAGGAAGATGGGAAATTGATTCTGCTAGAACTGAAGTACAAAAAGCTTGAAATGRTCAGTATTTGGGCTACAACCAGTTTTCAGAGACATTACTACAAGGGAGATTACCTGTCCACCTGCATCACTGTGAAGGAGAAGACTAAGCAGAGGAGAGAATGGCCACAAAAAGTTCATATCACACGTGGCTCTGGCTGTCAGATGAGAAAATCTCACCCTTTACTGCCTGACCTGTATTGCTTTCCACTGGAATTTTTTAGCACCACTGGTACTATAATACCTGTAGCCATATTTATTTCTTCTGGACAAAATTTCATCTGGATGACTCACTCAAAGAGACACAAACTTTGAGGAAAGAAAAATAAATCTTAACATGAAATGCTTATGCACCATTCATTTCTCCTAAAGTGTTGGCAACTATTTTGAGTTTGCATTGAGGACAAATACTCAATTGCCTACAGTTTCAGAAAAAAGAAAAATATTAAGGAAGTATAGTTTTCTATTTTGAATTGAATTGCCCCATAAACAAAAGATATTGTTCTACTTGTTCTCTGTCCAACATGTCATTTTTGCAGACTTCTGTTTTCAGAATAGAAAATAAAATCTAATGTGACATTTATACTACAGATTATAAAGACAGGTACCTGCCAGGCTTTGAATCTCTTCAATGGGAACAGGAGGTAAATAAATTCAGAGTCTTTGAAACAGCATTTATAACTTTTCACTGTCATACTGGAAAACATCAGTGAATAATGTATTCTTCAAAGAAGCTGCTAGGTCATTACATTTAAAACATCCCAAACCATTTCCTCAATCCTACATTATAATGTGTGTTGCTGGAGTTCAGTGATGTGCAGACTAAATAGAGATGGTTAATCATTAGAAACATTCTCACTTCTGACAGTGCAGGAAAAGAAAGGGTCATCAGTGAGGTTGGATTCTTCTCTTTTGAAAATCATTGGAAATGCATGTGATCCCATAAGCCTAAGCATACCCTGGATAAGATATCCTCATCACTAGCATGCACTCAAGCAGCTCCATAGGCTGCCAGGAACACTCAAAAATATCCTTGCACAGACTTGGTATGGATAGGAGACAGCTGAACAGAGAAACAGCRTGCTCCTGCTATTGTGGTTAGGGCCAGTTTGGACACAGCCACCAGGTGCCTACAAAGTACTTCTTTAATTGTTATTTTGGTACTGTGTTGTGAATGGACTTATGCAAGAAGGATTTTATGAGTGTGAGCATCCTATTGCTCTTCTTACAGTTCTACCCAGCATTACTCAAGCTATCACATGTAGGAGAGCACTTGCATAGTCCTAACTCACTATACAATTAGATTTGAAAATTATATTTGAAGGGCACTCTCTTTGCAAACTTCAGGTTTAGAAATTTAATTAAATCTCTCAAGAAGGAGGTGCTACGAGGAYTCCAAAATCTTTGGAAGTTAGAAGCCCTGACTTTGCACGAACCCTCTTATCAGAACAGAAATCAGACTCATAGCCTTTCAAGGAGAGAAACATGAAGCAAATTGAATGATCCTTCAGAATTAAACACTGCTGTGAAAAGCTGTTGAAAATAAAGCAAGTAGATGCTGTAATCACAGACCTGCAAGCATAAGATAGCATTGAGTTAGTCTTTGTATCTTACTCTTACAATACATATAAACCCCAAACCATTTCCTTCTAAACTGCAAAAGCAGATTCCCCTATTGATAGGGATGCRAACAAAACACCTTCTACTACAACAGAAGCAAATTTTAAATGCACCAAATTATAAATGCACCAGCATTTTAATTTGGCATTGAAATATGATTAAGCTCCCTGATTGAAATTAAACAAGAAGAATTGCAGTCTTGCATGTCCTCACTGATARAAACCAAGGAAACCTCGGAGCACCTTCTCACCACAAGGATATTTCCTCCTCATCTCATCCCTTGCTTAATTACTGAAATCTTGAGTTATAAACCGTACAACAAATACAATGCAAAATAAAACTTCTGTACCATATGTATTATCAGAAGAGAAACCTCATCTCTTTCTAAAAGTATGATGAGCTATTTTTTGCAGTTACTAATTATTAGGTAGGATAAGGAAGAATTCAGGAAAAAAGAAAATAAAAAGTCCAGAGCAGCTTAGCATGAAAACAGCAAATGAAAAAGTATCTCTCATTAATTCCTTCTCCCAACTTTACCAGCAAAGAACCACATACCAATTATTTCAAAGCATAACCACTGTCAAGTTGTGCATCAATTCAAGTTCCATAGCATCAAAAATGAATCTGTAAACAGTGTGGCAAAATGTATATTTGCAAGTCTCAGCAGGCAATCACATGGCTGAAAAGAAATGCAAATGTACTCCTGCGCACAATCTACTGGTCTTTTAATAAAAAGAGGGGCCAGAGTCAATCAAAAGAAGATGCATGAGAAACTTCGAAAAACATTTTTTTAAAAAAAAAACAACTCAGTGTCTTTCAAAAGTTTGGTGCTGATTTCTTTGATGGAAAGCTCATAACTAGCAAGAACAACAGACACGTTCTCATTTCCTTGCTCCCTGATAACAAGAGGGTCGATACAGTCGTATTTATGGACATAATGTTGAGTGCTTATATGTGTGTTTTTATACAGAGGAACAATCAAATTATTCAAGTGCATTTAAAATCATATTTCCTTTTTATAGGATCCTTTTAGTAGCTTCAAAGACTAAAGCAGGAGAAAAACATGTAGACTCAACATAATTAAGTTTTGTTTAGTAAACCATGCATCTGTTGTAAATCCTCTAGAGCTCAAACACACTCTCAATAGTCACTGAAGCGATTTAATTTATAGATTTCAAAGACTCTTGATTATCAGATTSTTCACAGACTTACTAGCAAGCCTAATACATTGTATTTAAAAAGCAGAGATGAAATAGCAATGCAAAGGAAATAAACTACTGGTTGTTTTGTCCTAAATATTGTTTACAGCTTACAGTCAAATTTCTGTGGAAGAGAATTGCAGTTTTTGTATTAAAATTTAAAAACCCAAACAAAACAAAACCAAGCCAAGCAAAATCTCCAGCCTCATAGAAACCTTGTTAAATTTGCAACTAAACCCACTTCTGAAGCAGAAAGGGTGAAGTTCAGGCTGTGTCTCTTTGAGCACATTTAAGTATGTGACTGTAGTGGGTTAACCTTGGCTGGGTGCCCGGTACCCACTAAGCAGCTCTATCACTCCCCTTCCCAATGGGATGGGGGAGAGAATAAGATGRAAAACCACCAGTGGGTGAAATAAGTCTGTTTTATTGCAGTGAAGAAAGGAATAGGTGAGTCAGCGTGCACATAAGCTAAGGAAAAAAACTGAGTCTCTATTTCCCATCAGCACATTGGACACCTGGGAAGCAGGGCTTCAGCATGCGTGTCTCCTTTGCAAGGCATGAAGAGTCAGGAATGCACCCCCTTCCTCCTCTCTCCCTTAGCTTTACATATCTGAGCTGACATCATATGGTCTGGAATATCCCTTTGGTTGATTTGGGTCAGCTGGCCTGSTTGTGCCCCTCCCAGGAGCTTTCCTGGTCCCATCCCCTTTGATGGGGGAAGGAATGTCCAGAGGGATAGCACTGCACAGCCATAGCCAAAACACTGTTCTGTTATCAGCACCCTTCCAGCTACTGATGCAAAGCCTCAGAGTCCATAGAGACACCAGAGCTGATATTCTACAGAATCCCTGCATCACTGGAGATAATTCTGCACATGCCTTTGATGATTTCTGCTTACTCTACTGACCAGAGCAAATTCCAAACATGGCAGCAAATGGCGGGGGAGGCTTTGCGTGTTTATTTTTTGTTTCCAAAATAAGACCACAAGACATAAGGTGAAGTGCTTTAAAAACAGATATTCTCATTGATTAAGGTGTAATTCACTGCACATTCCCTGCTCAGGAGGAGCATTGCACTTTTACTCCTAGATGGCATCTCCAGCCAYAAGGAAATGGTAGAGTAGCCAAGATCCTTTCAAACAATGTCCTCTCYACCAGTCAAAAATATTTGTCCTTCCTTTCTTGCTGCTACAAAATTGAGAGACCATTTATCCATGAGAGACCATTTATAAATGTGACCATTGAGAGTCACATTTATCAAAAACCAAGTAGGGTGTGTATTTATAAGGAAAAAATAAGCAAAAYGATTCTGAAAAATTCTGAGCTCCATCTGCACCCTCATTCACTTTCCAGCATGCACCCCAAGTGGAAAATGAGTGCACTTCAAACATGTTCTTAAGGACTGAAATACATGGCTGTGTGAGAAYGAAAGAGCAGTAAAGTGAAGCAGAGAATTCTCTTTTTATATTTACAGCTTTTTAAGTTTATCATACTATGTTTGCTGGTATGTTTTCTATGCAGTTCAAGCATTCAAGAAAATTTGAGAAATGGAGAAAAAGAAATCCTACTGCATTCAACGATGTATCAGACAGTGGCAACACCTTCATGACAGATGCATTCTTGGTGAAAGAAAAAGCTGTACTTCATTTTTCTRCCTGGAGATTAATAAGTGAAACAAAATAAGGCAATATGCTTCCAGCTTGCTGTACCAGGAGCATTTTCTTTAGAAGAATGGACAAAACTGSTCCCATCAACTGGCTCATTCAACAATGTATCATTTTGGAAAAGTGTTTAAAAATAAAATCAGCATACAATCTCAAGGGAATAAATTTTGTTTTCATCCAATTTTGAATGCAAATGTAACTTCATGAAAGGCCTATGTTAAAAGCTGATCACATGGTTTTGGACCCCCTGAGCTGTTTCTGAACCCCCTTTCTGCTCACTCTCTACAAAGTCAAACATAACTAGATTGCTAGTCCAGGTAAATCACAAGCATACTGTTAACAGGCAAGAATCTTCCTGTCTTTCCAGCTTTTAAACTGTCTCCTCCAAAAATGACTATGATTTCTTGATATCTTAGGAAAATCATATTTTCTACTTGCAAACAATATTTTTGGAAGAAATTAAATTCACAAACCAATGAAGGGTTCATGAAAATGAAATAGCCCATGAAAATAAACGAAAGAATAATWATTTTCCTATATATTTCCTGAAAAAATATACTAGTGCTGTGGAAAAATCCAAAATTAATACTTGGATAGGCAACAGAGCTGGCAAAGTGAGTCCCAAATACACTAAACTTGAGAAGTTCTAGGCTAATGAAGAAGAACCTAGAGAATGAGGAATGCTGAYTTACCCTCAACTCTCCCTTGCACTGGAGTCTTTGCTGAAGGCAATATGCTTTGTGCAGCAGAGAGTGAGACATATGAACACTYATATATTTTTATTGCCACTGCCAACCCTAYTAGGGTCTGACATTTTTTGAAAAAAAATATGATTATCTTTTAGCTAGACATACCTAGTGGAGATTGAAGTCACTTACATGATTTCTTAGGCAACTTTAGCAAATAAAGTAAAATCCTACTGTGAAATTCCATCTTTATTAAACTTCTTTTTCTCAAGATTGCAGGGATTATGAAAACATGCTCTGTATCCCCACAGTTACTTGGAAAAAAACAATCTAATTATTTCAAACCCACATAATGAAGTTTTATCTTTACCTTTGCATCAAATCCAGATATATCCTTCATTTGCATTTGCTATTTTGATGGACTTACTTCATCTAGAAGTCTCTTTTGACTTCTTGAGAAGGATCAACTAAGAGCTCTTCCCATAAAAAGTTTTTTGATTGATGAACAGATGCTTAGTTTCTAATGATATTTCTGAGGTTAGTCTACTCTAAATGAAACAGATTAGCTAATTTTAGCCCATGAAGAATCATCTTAAATAAAGGTCACAGAGCAACTCACTATGCAATTAATAAAGATTCAGCTAGTAATTCCTYGACCAAATATTAGTATTTTTGATTGGTCCCAGAAGAAATATCCTTTTTTAATGCAAACCTGGCACAGGAATCAAAGCCACAGCTGCTGCCTGATATAATCAGTGCACAATATTCTAATCCCATGAACTTTGACTCAKCAAGCATCTGCTTTCCAAATAAACTTTATCAAACAGTATTTTTTCTTCAGAATTTGGTCAGCCAAGGTGTAAAGGAAACAAATTTAAAACCCTTTTGCAAATGCACTTCAAAGTCAAGTACAACACATTACCTTCTTTCCAGAAGACACTCCCTGGGAATTTAAATGGTTATGACACTGAGTTAGATAGACTATYAAATTAGCAAAGAGGACACCAGTTTTTTTACTGACATTTTATTCAGGCTCAGGTTAGAGGACTTGTTGGATCCACAAAGTTTGATGTGCAAGTTTAAATGTTAGTGTTTCACTATACCAACAGTCACTTGGGCAGTAGGAATTAGGTAAATTTATAACATCCACGTCTAAGTCTGTACATTGATTATCTGTCTGCTTCTAAGCACACACAGAAAGACATAAATAGTGGAGGTCCAAAGCTACCATTCTCTCCTACTACCTTGCAATTAAAATCACGATTTTGTGATTGCAAATTTCCCATGCAGTTTATAGACTGAGACCTTTCCTACCACCAACAGAAAAAAATTTCAGTTGCAGATTCTTTCAGAAATGAACAATATTAATACCAAAACACATGGACTTTTCCAGGAGAGGCAGAATGCCAGTTTCTGCTCATCTCTTTGCCTTAATGCTTTCTGAAGTCAATCATTTGGATTGCAAACAAGCARTAAGATGATTTTACATATCTGAGGATGAGCCAGAAAGAAGGAACATCACAGCAACATCATCTTATAAAAATGAAAAGCTTAAAATTGTAGAAATGGTGACATAGAACCGTGCAACTGTGAGGTCCATCTAGCCTTCCACTCAAAGACTATTACCAGCCTTGTACCATTAGGTAACCAGGAGTTTTATTAAGCCAAGTCTTGCAAAACCRTCAAGAATGGGGACTCTGCGTGACCTGTTCCAGTGCCGCACAATCCACCTACTGAAGTTCTTTTTCTAATGTGCGGCCTAAACCTCCTCATACACCATCTGGAATTGCCATCTATTATATTCTCCATCACTGCTTACAAGACCTTACCATATCTGTGAATGCTCTTCAAGGCATTTCTTCACAACTGGAAACACCCAGTTCTTTCACCATCACTCACACAGGATGTGAATTCTAGCTCCTGCTCTTTGCAGCAGCCCTCCATAACACCTTTCCAGTTTCTCAATATCTTTTGCAAAGTCTGATGTGCAGCCTCAGAGTGACACAGAGACGAATAAAAGCTCCTCTCAACCTATTGATCTCATTCCTTTGTCCACACCAGTGAGGAACTGCTGAGGAGAGATGGTGGAAGGATGCAATACAAAGGAGCCTTAGCACAGCACACACACACATTCACATACCACTGACAGGTGCACAGGTAAAACAAAACACAACACAGGGATGCATGGCTGCTTCTGCCAAATGTGAGGCAGGCTGAGTTTGCAAATAATGTTACTGCTCCAGGAGGAATATTCTTTCTCTTCACCCCCTTTATACATTGGCTTTTATTCCTAAAGGCTTGCTGTCTGTATCTGCTAATTATAACAGGACTTAGTATGTATGGTTTAGGTGGTTGCCTATTTCAGGATGGATTAATTCGCCCCTGAAAACATCTCTCTTACTCAAGTGAAAGTGGAGGGAATCTAGAGCTCAGATTCACTGTGCCCATGTCAGAGCTCTACAGTGTAAGTGTCCGTGAATGAATGAGTCATTTGGGGTGGATACATAGAACAAAACACATTCACAATCTTCCTTTTTTAAACCAATACAAGAACCATTTTCAAAACAATGTTACATTGTACCCTCTAAGTTATTGACAGGTTTGAAGATAAACTACTACAAAATAAAACAGCCTAAAGACAAATGAGTCCTATAATTGGTTAACTATTGTTCTTTACCCAACCCATAATAGGAACATTGCATATGCATTCAATCATTATGGATTCATTAAAAATAATTGCCACATTAATAGTGTCTAAACCTACTTTCTAAAAAGAAACAAACATAAACAAACCTCCRTTGTAGGGTTTCATCTTTCTCCAAGTATCATACAGTTAAAATAAAATCTCTGTATTTAAAACTAAATGTTAGAATTAGCATAAGCAACTCTAATTGAGGTAACAGCGTAAGAAACATTATTCCCTATTATTTCTAATAATTGCTAATAAATTCAGAGTAAAACATACTTTATCCTAGTTGAATACTAAAATATGATTTGTTGTACAAAAATAAAACAGCTAATTTCAGTGGAGGAAAACTTTACAGAACTCTGTTTCAGTGAAATGGGAATGAGAAATCTCACAGTCYTAGGACTGACTTTTTTTGCTTATTTAACTAACACAGTCTCGTTTCCCAAAAGCTACTTGTACAGCCCAAATCAGCTCCCACTTATATGCATACTAGTTTTACTGATTCTTGACTTTTTGGGATTTAGCTCCAACCAGCAACTAATAARTACCTACAGCTGCTGGCTCACCCCCCTCACTCTCCATGGGATGTGGGTTGAGATAAGAACCGTTTAATAATTAAAATAAAATTGTTATTACTCTTGATCACACCCATTGGGACCTCATGACCATCCATCTTGCCAATTTATTCCTAAAAGCTGGATCTCCTCTGCAGGTTGCTTGACCTTATTTTGCTTTGGGGCAAAACTGGCTTTCCAAAGGATTTGGACCCTCCTTCCCCTTCTCAAAAACTTCCTCTTCTATTATCTCACATGATGGTACCATCAGTGTATTGCAGGTGTTCCCCAGCTTCTTCTTGTTACAGTGCAGTCTGAAACAGWCTGGCAGACAGCAGAGATGTGTGTCCACCCCTGGGAATGTCGACTCTAGGTCTACTGGACACCCCCACAAGTGAAAGCAAATTGTAGCCTGCACTCTGCCACCAAAAGGATTAAGAAAAATCCACTGGTGATATTAGCTGTGCTTTACCACTCAGCTGCCTTTGCCTCCAGTTCATTTTGGAGCTCCAGCATGTCCAGAACAGCAGCATTCAGTGACTTCATCCAGGCCATGATAATCTCCTGTTAGATCTCTTGTCAGAGTCCACTTTCCATTAGAATTTTGCACTTCCATATGGGGTGAGTGGGTCCTGCTGATCATTCCTTGGCTCTCCAGTTGACAAATTAATCTGTGAATAGGCACCAGGGGTCTCTGTTGGTGAGATATTGCCACTGGTGCACTGTTGTGATCACCATCAGCATCTGCTGCTCCTGACCTGTCACAACAGAAGGGTCATGCAAGAGACCAGGCAAGGTACACAGCTCCTTTCCCCATCTCCAAGAGTGAGGAGTGTGCCAGGCCAAGAAATCAACACAGTCCAGYAAACCTGGCTGCTCCTCTCCTCCACATGGCTGGAGACAGGGCCTCTCTAGTCCTGGCCATAGGGCTCTCCATTTATTTCYTGTAAAAATAGATTGGAATTCCTTTACATTGGATCAGGAGGAAGATCAGCTATTCCACTAAGTCTGGGGAACTGTTCACTGGAGATTGGAGCAGCAGCTTTCCTGGGAGAACCCCCACTTGTGGTTGTTTTTCCTTSACTCACATGCCCATACCTCCAGGATTGAGGCATATTTTCCATCCTACTCTCTCTCCATGGTCCTTCACATAAAATCACAGGTACCCCATGGTACAGACTTTCTGTAGCCTCTCTCTTCCACAAAAGAACACTTACTGTTAATAGCTGAGGTACTGGTCTATACAGGTGGGGAGTAGGACATACCCTTTTTAAATTGCTGGAATTTGGTACTTGCCCCTATTATTCCACATACTCTGCCCCTCCTGACTATAAAGCCTCCTGACAGATCTGTGGGTGGCATTCTTAAATAGTGGTTTAACCTTTAATAAGACCTGGAACACATTCAGAAGAYAAAGCAAYAGGAACATGCTGGTTTGAACATCACAAGGATATTCAAAATGCTGAAGAGCTGTTGTTATTATCCTGGAGAAGGAGAAGAGAAAGGGAAGTGCTGCTGCCATGATTTGGGTCTCAGAGGAGAAAAGGTAAAAAGCAAAAAAAACTTATTTATCCTTTCCTGGAGTATGGATATGACTGCAATGCTGAGTACAAATACCAGGTAAGTTTCACAAGCAGCAATACTATCCCATCATAAACCAGTGCTTGTTACAAAGTACAACAATGTAATAACCTCAGTCCAGTTCCCACAGGCATTAAACAACATAACAGGAGACATGTACTGCAAGGTATTACATAATRCAGCTTTAAGAACAGCCACATCAACTGAGAGCAAAGAAATCATTGTGACCAATGACTATTAAATATCATGAATCCCTACAACAAATTTGTTCTAACAAATTCTAGGCAGATTTGTCAGTACAATATACTGAGCCCCCACATTGGGCATCAAAAAGACTGTCTTGGCTTAACCCAGCTGGCAGCTAAGTACCGTACAGACACTCACTCACAGCCTACACACCCCCCATGGGATAGAGAGGAAAATCAGAAAAAAGGTAAAACCTGTGGGTTGAGATAAGAACATTTTAATAATTGAAGTAAAATCAAACATAATTACAATAATAGAATGAAAAGGGAGATTTATAAAAAGAGATATAAACCCCGAGCAGAAGAAGGGATGCACAGCAGTGTTTTCCACCACCCATTGATGAATGCCCAGCCCCCATCCCCAAGCAGTGACCAGTCACTCACAGCCAACTTCTCATTTTATATACCGAGTGTGGTATTCCAAGGTATGGAACAGCCCTTTGGCCAGTTTGAGTCAGCTTCTCCTGGCCATGCTCCTTCCCAGCTWCTTGTGCATCTCCTCGCTSGCAGAAATGAAGAGTCCTTGACTCAGSGTAGGTGCTACCGAGCCACAACTAAAAGTTCAGTAGTTATCCATATTATTTTCACACTAAATCCAAACCACAGCACTGTAGCATCTACTAGGAAGAAATTTAGGTCTTTTGCAGCCAAAGTCAGGAAAGTCTTCATTATTACTTTTAATCTGCTACACACTCAAAAGCTTATGCAATTCTATAATTATTAATAATAAGTTATTTGCTGTAGTTTCAGGCCTCATTGAATGATACCCAACTAAAAGGTCACACTCCTGGTCCTGTCATCATCCTCACTGAGGATTTTAATTTCATACAGGTCCTACAGGCAGAGATATAAGTACTATGGAAATCCACAAGACCTCGTGGAATGGCAACACAAAATGGGACATCATCACGGTGTTCCAAAGCATTGCCGGAGCAGTTGGAGAGGGAGTCTTGAAAATCCCAAGTCTTCCTTCAGCCTAAGAGGTCTGAAATGGCAGCAGTGTGGGAGCCAATGTGACTGCRTCGCAGATGGCTGCTCCTGAATGTAGCCCTAGAATAATGGAGAAGATGCAGATATATCTGAGTAAAGAAAGTGTCCRAGGAATATGTGGTCTGCAAAAGAGAGAGGAAGCAAGAGTCTCTGGCCATAAAAAGAACAAGCAGAACAGGTAGAAAGGGAAGATGAATATCAACATTGGGTACTCAAGAATAACATGAAAATGATAAAGACTAACCATATGCCAACAGGGAATAAAAGTAAACAGGGAATCACAAGGCAGGGGTGGGTATCTGGGAAGTTGAAAGGCTGAAGAAAACAACAGAAAATCCAGGAAGGAGGAAGCAACATTGAAGCCACATTTTATTTATTTCAGATTTATGTGTTTTGATATTCCTTTGTTGAAGGCAAGATTCCTTTTGAACCATCAATTATTTTTGTAAGATGTGACAAGTAGTTTTTCATGTAGACTCCCTTTTCCCATTTCCTTTTTCCTTGTCTTTTCAAAGACCTACCGATCACTTCACTAAGCTATCTATCACTAGCACATACAGCAAGGCAGCAATTTTGAGTGTACAGACATACCATGCACACTCTTCCTCAACAGCAAAGCAGAGGGAAGGAGGGGAGACGACCAGACTAYCTTTCTTCTGAGGAACTGAGCATACCAGGAAGGATATGCCTTACCAAGACTGCAGTGTCTGCAAAGAGAAAGTCACAACTCAGGCAGCTTCACTTAGAGACTGTGCARAGCCAGCAGCCAACATCCAGACCTCAGAGTCAGATGGAAGGAAAATTCCTCAGTATCAGAGGAGTCAGTGTAGCATTCRCTGGTATTTAGAGCCATTAAACTGCCTAGAAACAAATAACTTTTGAACAGAAATGGGGGCATCTGTGTTTTTAAATCAACAAAAATGCTATAGACTTTCTTTTCATTCCATCTTATCTACTCTGAGCTTTCTAGATTTAAGAAGTTACTTATTCTAGCTTTGACTCAGATAAAATCGGTCTTGAGTTCAAAAGCTTTTTGTCCTCTTCAGAGAGCCTATTAYAGGATAAAGATCTATGTTTATCTACCTCAAAGGTCTGACTCAAAGCTTTCTTCACAAAGCAAATAAGGAAATCAGGACCAAGCCCTCATCTGGAGAAGACCTTGTTTTGCCATGAACAGTTTCCCTTTTAGGATCTCCCAGAAATTAACTCTGCCAGTCTGTGACCTTGCCAGAGCAAGTTACTGCATAAGCCTGCATAAGGGCATGTCAACATTTTTGGAGAACAAGTGAGCTGGAAATTAAACTCAGTTCAGTCTAGAAATTTCTGGGAGAGTTGCCCACCTTAAGACAGAGCATTACAGACAAGAGTGGAGTTGTCCAGTGCAATTTAGTCCCATCCCATGGCTTCCCTTCCCAGGAAATGGTTTTAGTTTCCCATCGCTGTGCAGGGTTCAAGCCTGAYTAATTGACTGCTCTTGAAAAGAGCAGATACTGGCTGTATGAGACAAGAAATGGCAGCAGCTGGAACAGGAAGAGGTCTTCCCTGTGATTTGAGTATTCCAGGCAATTCACAGCAGAGTAGGTCTGAGTAGGTTGATGGTTCAGTTGTATAATGGAGCTTACTCAAGTGACCTAATGTAGAGAGATCCAGTATGGAAGATTTCACAGAAACCTCTGTGATTTTCTGTGYTTAGCAAAAAGAAAAACAATCAAGTGTAGATGGTGTCTGAATGACACCCTGAACCTGAGGATAAACTGTACGTATATTTCCATGGGAAATACAGAGACAGCTTTAAAGGCAGAGGTAAAACACCATGTATAGCACCACACACATCACATGCTGGTTTACTGGAAACAGAGTGAAGAYCAGTAACTTTTCTTCCAATTAAGTTACTCATGAGGAAAGGATGAATTRGAAGCTGATTTTGACTGAATTACCTTGCTAAGTCATGGCATATGTCATGTACCTTGATTCTCTTTCCTCTGCAGTTCCCTGAAGAGACTCCAAGACAGGTGAGAATGACTTTGAAATGAGGCCTCTATGGTCAGGAATCACTTGCACGACAGAAAACAACCAGAGTCCAAACTTCTGAAGTGCAAGGGTCTGTAATTACCCAAACAAAAATTGAAGGGAGGCTGTATTTTTCTTTAGAGACAGATGGTAACGCAGGTCATGCTACATTTAGGTCACCACTGTATTAAAATCTTGGTCCTCTGCTCCACAATAGATGTGTGTTTTCATCAAAATTTGCCACTTTTTTCCCACATTGACAACAAAAAAGCTTAAACTGACAGAGAAAGTGACATCTCACTCTCTTACAAACACAGGCTTCCATGAACAATCAAGCAGTTAGTTCCAATCCCAGATCTCCATCCCCCTAGGTTTCCCTAGCATCTTTTCTTCCAGAACTGTGTGCTCTAAATTGTGTTTGCTACAATTATGAGATTGTCACTGGAGCAAATCAAGATGCTCTGGTCTTTAAAATGCATTTAGCCAAGTGATAATAGGCRAGCATTGGCTTGTAAATGTTTACTGCTGTTTTGTGCATTATTCCTCCCGTGTTAAACTGCTGCAAAAAGATTACATGCAGTTTAAAACTTGATGGATGTATACATACCAGAGCAAGAGGCACAAAAAATTGTTAACATTGCTGCTAAAATGATTGAGACCATGTGACTACAGAAAGCTCCATAAAATCTTGGGAAAACCTTTGATTAGYAGAGTGGAGCAATATCCAAACAAGGTCCCAACACCATGTTGTTTAACTTAACACAAGTTTCTTTACTTAACAAAAAGACATATAGGGAAGACTAATATTTTCACTTTGTTCAAAACACAAACTAAGCCCATTCCTCTCTTCTCTGCACTACATATAAAGCAGTTAATAAATCTAAAATACCATCTTCTTTTTTTTTCCTCAGTTATACTAATAAATTTGTCATGAAACTTTGGTTTCATGAATTTAATAGTTTGGGGACACTACAATATAAAAAAAATTGCAAATCTTGCAATAAAAACATAGGCTATTGTTATTTGTTTTAAAACAAGCCAGAATAAAGTAATTTATCAATCTAATTTTGCTTCACTCTCTTTATTTTATTCCATTATTTAAAAATTTGAAGCAGCAATATTACTTCTTTGCTAGACTGGATGGCTACAGTCAAAATGTATTTTCTGCCTCAACTCATCTTTTTATTCCAGGCAATTCTAATTAGGCTGTTCTCAGGAAAGGAAATGAATGATTTATACAAACTAAAAGATATTTTCTGTCATATCAAAGCAAAAACCCCATACATGCCTAGTCTCAGTGAAGCCAATATGCAGCAGCCCCAAGCACACAGGTCCACTGCCATTCCAGACAAACTGGAGGCACTATTGCTCAGATGGAGGTTCATGGACTGTATTAACAAGTTGCTTCAGCAGCCAAGAACAACYTTGTTGTTAAAGTCCAGTGAAAGTAGTCTGCTGGCACAAAGTAAGATAATACATCAACTGAGCCRTTTCTCCTCACTGGTCTTCCCCAAAGCAGCAGCCTAGCACTCAATTCAGGCATATGCAGATGGAAAGTGAATTTTCTCATTGGGCAAGACCAGGAGGCACACAAACCCGGTCAGCTGTATGTGAGAGCTACAGAGAGGGGATCGAAACTCATACTATCCTTGGCTATCCAAGTCCATACTTCACCCATTATTTATGATCAGACACCAAMACAGCTAAACTTCATCATAGCTAATTTAGGTGTCAGAATTCAGGTCTCAAAGTTTTGAGTTATTGTCACCTTGAGTGCACCTTGAAGTAGTAAGACCTACACRGAAGAAAGTAGATCAATAAGCAAAACCTGCTGCCCAGTGGATGCTTATCAATCCACTCAGATAACAGCAAGGCCAGTGACAACTAATTACAAATTGCACTGGCTGTTAACATGAGAATCTCTGGTCTGAAAAGGACGATCWGATCACACATCAATCATGCAGACCAGCAAATCAGACAGCAGAAAAGTCATAAATCTCAAACATCTCCCAGTCTTCAGGAAGAAACACCTTTTGGTGTGGAAAGGTAAGCTATATTTCATCAGCTTCATATTTTTCTAAGGAAAACAGAAATAAACCAGTTTGACAGAGACAAAACTGTTGTACCCTTAGGGATTGATTAGTTCTTGTATGTATTCAGCTGTCACTCTACACAAGTGTTCCTGATACAGATGTCCAAGTGCAGATAACACAAAAATCAGAGTACATGTGGAAKGCAACTACCTGGCAGAGTAAGGGACAAGCTATGGCACGTGGGTCTTTAAATACACAATTTGCTTGTGCAGCATTTGTGCAGCGTCAGTTCAAATTGCAGAACCAGCATCACCCAATCCCTTCTTACAGCTTTCCCAGCGGCAGCTGTGTGACACATCTGCACTGGCAGGGCTGGCACTGTGTCTGTGTTGTGGCATCTATCAGACAGGCAGTGCTTCTTTGCTTGTTTCCTCCTCAAATTTGGCTTGTTGTTTAACATTCCCAGGCAGCRCTACGCACCCTCAGTACCGTCTACAGTCAAGAGAGAATAACAGCTCCAAAAGGTGACTTACCTTAAGGAAAGAGGCAAAAAAGCATATTCAGACATTTGATTCAAGGTGTTGATACCACTAATAGCAACACTGTAAAGAAAAGCAATTTTGAAATCTTACTGTAAGTACAAAATACTTACAGAGAGCTAAGCTGAAAAAATATAAAAATACAACAASCATTATTATTTGAACACAAATAATCGACAAACAAGATATTTTTGAGCAGTGCTGTAAATGAAAAATAAATTTCAGAAGACYTATTAGTGACTATGAGCTCGTTTCACCTAATGACATTAATTTTGAGGATATTAGAAGAGACAGCACAAGACCTGAGACAATCTTAAAGAATCATAGCTCAATTAGAAGGAATTAGAAAAATTGTGCTGTTATCTTCAAGTCTGAAAAAAAAGGCTCTGGGCTTAGTTATGGAGCCATTAACAAATCAGATTAAACTGAAACAAGAATAATAGAAATAGACAGTGGTGTTACAAAACAAATGCCTGGATATTCTGAATGGAAGAAGTGGGGAGGGACACCACCCCCAAAAGGAGTATTAGCTTTTAAAATGGGGTCATTTCAGTTTAAAGTAAAATTTGCAAGACTAGTTTTATTTGCAAGACATCATTTTATGTACTTCTGGACACTTTAAATGCTCTCTACCACACCTGAGGCACGAACAAAGCAACTGGTTGCATTTTTCCATGTACTSTGCATTGTTTTACTCCTTAAGCTACCTTGAAATTTCTTATAATACAATTTACTATCTTGATATCAATGAGGGTAGAAAGAGACGCATTAATGTGAAATTTCAGAGAAAAACACAGAATAAATTACAGTATGTAACTGAGCTGGTCCCTAAAATGCAGGCAGAAGTAGGCAGCCAGGCMGATTTGACATTTCAAACAACAGAAAGCAGTCGTCTAATTTGCAAAAGCAATATCCAAAAGCCTATCCCACATCAGGAGGTGTGACTCAAAGCCAAATGGAGTAACACATTGTTTCTGGATAAAAAGCTATTGGGGATTACTTTAATAGAGAACACTTAAGTAATCATGTTTGATRGGTAAGACTGCATCATTTATCAAAAATCTATGCTAAAATTTAATTTTCCATGTGAGTCAAAGACAGCAGTGGCAGCACTGCTTGTTGTTGCTGATCTGTGGCTGCTGATGCCTTCTGAAGTGGAAATGATGGATGCCACATGTTCTAGCTGTGATTAAATTTGCTTTGACAAAGCAGCATGGAAATCTGATTTTCAATAGACTCTTGCATTTCTCCCAGTGCTGAGTAAACAGATACACAACGTAATGCTATATGGTTGTCAAGCTGATGGCTAATTCATTCTGCCAGTCCAATCAATCTATCCATTAAAATATTACCTGTCAATATCAAGTAGGTTGAGCTTGGAAATTGCATGCAAACGGGAAGCTGTTTAGAAGCAAAGAATGCCAAAGCCAAATGTGTCATAAGGCTATTTCTCCAGGTCTTCCCAACAATTTCAGTCAGCCCCAATAAAAGGTCAGCAGAAGCCTCTTGCTTCAGCATTATCAATGCTTCTCAAAACCCTCACCGTGCCACAGAACAGAGGTACAGTGTACCAGTACCCCTTCTTCCTGTGCTGCTGCTCAAAGAGAAGAAAGCAGAAAAGAACACTAAGAATACAGCTGATCTAAATATTATTATCCCAATACTAGGAAAAACTGCACCTAAACTGCCTTCAAGAGGAGACATCCTTCATACCTTGGCTGATAGGGAATAGGAGYTGGCAAAACACAGTGATGAGATTTTTCACAGCACTGTGCGCAGGCACCCTCACATAACCTTTTAGCTGTACCCTTCATTTGCAGGAAATTGGGATATTACCCGCTAATCTTTATCGGCAGCAGTTCCRTGGACATTCCTGCCCTCTCCGCAGTGCCTGAACGCTCCTGCCAGCTGTCATAACCACACATGCATGATGCTCCCAATATAATCTCAGCGCTCAGCTCCTCACCACACAGCAAATCAACATGGCAAGTACTATGAGTATATGCTGAGTATCTAAACAAAACCCTCAAATATCAATGTAATGACTTATTTCTGTCCTTTTTGAATTTTTTAAATAGAAGGATGTCTAAACTCATAGCATGGTTATCAAATTGTAAAACAACCCCAGCTCCTTGACAGCATCAAACAGAGCAGTAATTAGTAAGCTTAATTGAATCACGATGAAAACTCAAAATGTGCCAATAAACACTGGCAATCATTTCCTATTCTTTCCTACTCCTCAGCTATTTGGACCTTTAGAACTTGAAAAAACAAGYTGATCTAATATAATCTCCTTCCCAAGAGAAAGAAGAAAGAAGATTTAATTCCAATTATASCAGTAGAAAGCTGAAAGCCCTTGATTCATGGTCACATAATGTGACAAAAATTGCATGCAGTGCTCAACYTTGCCAGAAAACCATAACTGAATGATGTTTTTTTATTTACAGAAAATGAAAATATTCTCCAAATTCTTCTAAATTAATTAGGAAACTTGCTTTGTTTTCAGGTTCTGTTGAAAACCACCTGAAAACAGGTTTTCTGTTGAAAACCACCTTTATTCAAGTAGGCTGAGGTTAAGCCCAACTATTAATTTACCACAACCAAAGTAGGCCACAAAGCTACAAATAACCAAGAAACAGAAGCGAGGAATTAAAGGAAAAAGAATTTAGCCAACCTACATTAGAATCAAATCTGAAAGCTTTCTTTCCCTTTTATCCAGGTGACTTCGACACACACTGAGATCTTCTGCATGCCCTATCCTAAGAGAGAGTCCTAACTGCAGAGCTCACTCCTTCACTTTCATGTGAAGTAGCATGCCTTCATTGTCACAAGCATTGTCCTCTTTGCACCTCACTGTGGGTTCAAACAGAATTGTGTTCCTTGAAATATATTTACAACTTCTTCTCCTGTCCCCATAATTTCATTACTTCTCCTTTATTCACAAGGGAATCTTGCAACTCGTCTTTTTCCTTCCTAAGATACGTAGAAATTCCATGTTAAATAAGGCATCATCTCTCGAGTAGGCAAAATCATCTCCTGGACAGGGTAACAGAATAAATTCACTTCATAAATTGTCTTAGTGGGGCAAACCTGAGAACTTTTGTTTTTCCAGAACTCTGGTTTTCCTTCCTGGAATCACAAAGTCTTAGTGCTTTGAAGAAAGAACTAAAAATCACTACCATCTCATCCTAGACCTGCTAGGAGATCATTTCTGCTGCATTCTTGGTGACATTTCCTGCCAGAAGACTGGGAAAGCTGAGCACTGTGGGCTATGGTTACATGATTTATTTGAGGTGGATGGTATCTTAGTGGCTAAGTGACACATCAGGCAAGTAGGAAGAAATATCACAAAAGGTATCTGAAAATTTTCCACCAGGAAGGACATAGAAGGAGCAGTTTCTTRGTGTAGTCCAGCTCAGTGTCACAAGCAACGGACAAAATATGATCGAAGGTCTAAAATCAGAAGTCCTGGAGCATTTGAATCTGTTGTGTAATTTCAATGGAACATGAAACAGAAACTTTTCCCTCACTGTTACAAAGTTTCTAACTAGAAAAAAATGGCATAAGATAACATGATAGACGCAAGAAGCTCTAACTGTCATAAGAGACATGGTTTGAACACTGCATAGTTCTGTTTCACTATTAAAGTATTAGAATGGCTCTATCTTAGTTTATTTTACATGAAAGGTCTAAAACTTGGGCCCAATAAATTAGGATTGAAACCTGAGGCAACTACAATTTAGAGTGAAGCKTTTTGTAAGAATTTTTAAGTGCTTCAGAAATGGTTCTTAAAGTCTTGTGTGATTAATTTTAGCAGTTTCAAGAACCCTTTCCTAAATGAACTGTCCCATGTGCCTAAATTCCTGTGAACATTTTAAATTTTGAATTATAGAAAATAATTTTTGAAAAACCAAATCCACTGTCAGAGTGTAGAAAAACATCAAACTTAAGCCCTGGGCAAATATAAAGGAAATAGGAAGGCATTAATTTAAGCGTCAAAAGAGACTGGACAGGAAAAAAAAATGAGGCCCACTGAATAACTGTTAATCATGTCTTAACTAGATTAGCATTACAACTAAGAGATAAATTAACCAGGAGACATGAAGTAGCACTGTCTCTCTCAACACCAACACAAACAGAATTAGCAAATTTATCTTTGACAAAATAGAAACACCTCCTGTACTCAAAGAAAAAACAAGGTAATATTTAATGAAAGCAGAACAAAACACTATCACCAGCAGCAGTTGGAAGGAGAGATGGAGGAAAGGTACAGAAAGAACAAAGTCATCGTGAAAAAACTATAGCTAAAACAAAAGCTTATGATAACAACCCAAAAATGTAAACYCCAAACATTTTCCTTGAGAAAACTTTATAGGAATAAACTCTCTAGAAGTAAACCTATGAACATAAGACATATAAAACAACAGTATCTACTCATTTGGTCATTAGGGAAAAAAGAGGCAATTAAAAGTTTTTCTTAAAAGTGTCTAAGCAGAGATGCTCCCTTGGCTGGCTGAAGTTTTCTTGCACCAYGAGGTATTTCACAGCTGCCTTGAACCCATTGTGTCTGTCTTAGTTTGAGGCAATTTTTTTCAGAGAGAAACATTACTGAATGAATATTTCCTCTTAAGTAAAAAGTTTGGTAATTTTTCCCCACCAATACAAAACAGATGTCTGGGTAGAAATGAAGAAAAAAATAGTTTCTTTAACAAAACAAGGTGCCCGCAGGACACAAATAAAAAAAAAAATTAGTAAGTGCTAGATATTTAAAACCCCAGGAACGCACGCCATCCCTCTCCCCACAGCCACTTGGTGCGGAGAAAGATGGTGCAGCTCTTGTCCCAGGGAAAAGAAACACAAGAAAAAGTCCACCTGGCTGCTCGGACAAACAGTGGGAACCTGGTAGAACCTGTGGTGGTAGTCCTCTCTTCACGGTAGATGAAGCAGGGGGCTCGGCGTGCTTTCTCTCGCTGCTTCGGTGAGTCCGGGGCCGAGACGCAGCGGCCCCGCGCTTTCTCCCGCCAGCTCCGGCTGATCAGCGCCTGCCTTTGGGTTCTCAGACCGAAGCGCCCCCAAACCGCTCCAGCAGAAACACACAGGAGCCGCTGAAGGGTGGCCACTGCAGTCCAGGGAAAGCTGCTTGCCCCAGCTGACAACAAAGCCGGGCCAGCTCAGAGCGAGCAGCACCGCCCGCAGCCCCGGCCAGCCGAGCCCTCACCGCCCTCACAGCCCCGCTCCGAACCGCCCGCGCCGCCTTCCCAGCAGCTCCTGCGCCCCTCCGGATCTGCCCTGAAGGCACCGCGCAGTTCGGGCATGAAAGCAGACGGAAAATGGGAATGCAGGGCTGGCACAAAATCAACACAAGACAGTGCCTCACACACAGGCCTCCTCCTACGCAGGGTTTCCCCCAGCAGCATCCTGCTACTGAAATCCTGACATTTATACTCCATGCACCAGAGTGATAATAAGGCAGAAAATTTTTCACATTTGCACTGAATGGAAACATGAAAAAGTTGCACCCAGTGGCTGTAAAGGCAACACACACCAAGACAGAAAAGGACATTTTTCTAACACAGGACATCAGCTACAGAAACAGTATATGAGGATCATTACAGCCTACTAGGAGAACAACATAAAGAGGGCACTGAGACACTCAGGAGTGAATCAACAAGATGCTCACTAGTTTAAACATGGAGCCAGCCACCGAGTATTTATTTTGTTTTGTAACTATTTTTTTAAGACACTAATTTTCATTCTAATAATTTCATAGCTAAGGATACTTCAAAACAAATGAAAAACCTTTAGCATGTAGACTATACCTCAAAAAATTTGTTACGTTCATTTTTCAGTGCAAACTATTTGTAATTTGTCACCAGTTCATATCCTACTGCTACTAATTGATTAGGCAACACTTCAGAAAGCAGCAATACACAARTAGCTTGGGAGTTGAATTTCAGAAAGAAGAGGAAGTGGAAAATAGGCCATCCAATGTTTTTATCTTKAAAAGATTCAGTATCGTTTTCAAGCAAGCACCTTTAGAGGTTTTGGCTTTTTTCATTACAGTGCTACTGGCATGRGTAGATGCTGTTATTCTTGCAACATTGTGTACCATTAGGATGTTGAACAGGGCAACAAATTTCTTATCTTGGTCCTAGAGAGTATGAGGTGTTTCTTTAGAACAATAACAGACTTGCTGCATTGTGTACTATACTTGCTTTGTTTCCTTTTTCTGATTCTACAAGCAGCCTTTCTGCTCATGTGGGCAGCCTTAACAATTTACCATCACTATTTGTTTCCCATGTCAAAAATAGTCTGTAAATTTAAATTGCTTTTATCATTATGCAGTGGTAAAACAATGTTCTGAAACTATGTATAAATTCAGAAAGCAGTTTTSCAGCCAAGCAAAATCAGACATTTGAAGAAATGTAAATAATTGAATCCAGAAAACAAGCAAGTTCACTCTTCCACAAAGATTCATTTGATTCTAGATTATACATTCCTTGGGGAAAAACAAAACCCCAAACCACAAGTCAAAATAATATATCGATTACSAAGAGACTACGAAGGAGGATGAGCCAACATTAATGCATTACCAGTGATAAGGAAACCTAGGAAATACTTTATGCTATTCACTAAGATAACGAAATAAAATAACTTTCATATCAATTTTTTTGTTTGACTGAGAGCATTCTGATGGGTGGCATTGATTAATATATTGGTTATAGCTCTAAGTTTTCATCTGACCACCCAAAATCAACTGGAATTTTATTGCTATTCAACTACTGCCAGGCAAAAACACAGGTAAATATAAATCACAATGTTATCAAAAGCCCACAGCAGTCAGAGACTGAATATATAAAAAAAAAAAAAAATTTAAAAGTTTTGTCCCAGAGCAGTTTATCAGTGATAAATAAGCAATATGCCACTGAGTCTTGCTACATAAATCAGGAAAGAACTGGCTGAGACAATGTTAGTCTGACTAATATCTTAGTTAACAGTCCACATCAGAGACCTTGCTTCTCTCTCAGTGCTCATAACCAAATATTTAGTCCTTCGACTCTGCAAGCCCCTGTCAAGGTCAGGACAGCTCTCCTGGCCGCTGCCACTGCCAGAGGCAGAGGAATGAGGGAATTGTCACACACATATCATTACCAGCCGCTGTGTAATCTGCTCGCTGCACACATCATTATCTCTCACATTAAAAGCRTCGTAAGGTTAAACAATACAGTGCATAAAGCTTCTGTACCAACTGATACACACAGGAACACATTCAGATGTAAGATACAGATGGATAATGCTGGGCTGTTAGTGCTGGGCGAGCTCTGATAGCTCTATCATCAGGTATTTTGCATATGCAGTTTCAAATTACAGTGAATTAATATTATGATTTTTATCAGCAGATAAAATTAATTCTTTCATTGTCAAATATTAGCTTTCTCTTTCATCTTTAAATTCATGCATGAAATACTGAGGACAAAAGCAAGACTTACAGCCATAGCAAGAGTATGTTAATTCCCTTAGACACTATTATTGTTTTACAATTTAACAAGTGCACAAATCATTTGCACAGTACTTTCATTTCCAGATACTTGTTCACTCTGAACACTCAAACTCGAATTCCAGCTGACAAAACATTTTGATTTACAGTTCTTTAGTTAAATTAGATCTAAGTCYCTGATTTGGAATATAAGTGATCCCTCTTAAGTTTGTCTCAATTTTTAAGTGACTTAATCAAATTAAGGCGATTGCAATTCTGAAGCAGAAAGGTTAAACAAGGATTTGATCTAATTTAACTAACTCAAACTTGGGCACTTAGTGAATTCAAAGAGATGGAACCTAATTTAATTAATCTACTTTAAAAATCAATTTGGATTAGTTTTCCTGAATGCCCTGTGTAGCCAACCCCCCATTCTCCTGACACGCATAAAAGTATTACTGTGCTAGCCTGAACATATCGATATGAGATGATTAGTGCTCACATAATAAGTTGCAGAATCAGCTAACAAATATACCAGTTGACAGCAAAATTATTTACACCTCYAGGTTGAGYCTGGAGAAGAGAAGGCTCTGAGAGACCTTCCAGCATTTCTAGTACCCAAAGGAGGCCTACAGGAAAGCTGGAGAGTAACTTTTTAGAAGACGATAGGATAAAGTGTAATGGATTCAAAATGTAAGAGGGCAGATTTAGAATAGATATTAGGAATAAATTCTTTACTGTGACAGTAGAAATTCTTYACAGTGAGGCACTGTAAYAGGTTACCCAGAGAAGCTATGGATGTCCCATCCCTCGAAGAGTTCAAAGCCAGGTTGGATGTGACTTTGAGCAATCTGGTCTAGCGAAATGTGACCCTGCCCAAGGACAGGGGGTTTAAAACCAGATGGTCTTTAAGTAAAGATCCCTTCTACACCATTCTRTGAGTCTATCACTGTGGCTAGGTACTGATGACTGCTGCTGAAAAAGGAACGGAGCAACAACAACCAACCAACACCAGCCAAACATGCTCCTTATTCACACAGTTCCAGATCAGCATCAGTCACAGCTTTCAAGAGAGCCAGAGAGCTCAGGGRGGGTAATGCCAAGTGTGACTGTGTCCTGTCATCCTCAGGTGCGTGATGKATATTCCCAGACCTGCATCACCTCCTTCATGTCCTAGACTCAACAGAAGTAAACAAGATAGCAGGCAATAGCAGGGAGAGGGACACTGAGAAATGCACCCTGGTGTCACTTGGTGTCTGCCTTGTGGTGTGCATTGAGTTTTCTATGAACACCAGACTCACAATTTGCATCCACACTTGCATAGCCTAATCTGTTGGAGTACAGGGAACTGAGACTTTCCCCTAAAAGTTTCAYAATACCCTGTATTGGCTGGAGCAGTTCTCCATCACCTACGGCAACCCACCAAATTGTTAGTGAAGAATAGGTAAACCATTTCTGCAAAACATTAGACTTTTAAATCACTCTGCAGCAGGTTCTTGCTCGTTTCCTAATAGTTTCTCCCCAACATTTTGAGATGCGAATATTGACATTTGTTTTAACTGGAGGCAAGCATTAAGTAATTTGGTGCCCAAACACAAGTTTGCCCAATATCACCACATTTTGAGCTCCAATTTTTTCTGTTCTGTTTGGGGATCCTAATTTTTAATGTTCACATTTGAGAAAGCACATGAATACAAACATCACTCAAATTTTCCTCCTCCTCTTTAAATTCAGCAGATATAAATATATAGCTAACAAGCAAATATTTAACAACTAATAAGCATCCAGTCATTAGGATGATTCTTGTTTACTTTTGCCTCGTGGCCTTTAKGCCTTGCAATTTCTCTATTCTGTATAGTATAATGCCATGCTTTGCCTGTTGTGTACATGGAGGGGAAGGCATTTTTCTACTCTACTCCTATTAATTGAAATATATATAATAGATGCAACATCAATAGCAATGGCAGGGACAATAAAGCCACAGAGAAGCAACAACATCAAATGCTGCTGGAAGAGAGTTGAAAAGACTTAAGGGAAAGGAATATAGTCTCCTTCACATCTACTCCCATTGGGTATGGCCTGGAAAAAATGCTGTATTTGAGTTACATGCAGGTCTTTTGTGACATCCTAACAGTAAAATGTGGAAAAAAAACCCCCAATTTTTATCTTCATTCTTTTATATACTAACACTCCTAGTCAAATGCATACCTCATAATTATTTGACTCCCTGCCTTTCAGTTTTTATTGTTTCCCTGAATATTTTGGGTGCATTAATCAAATAATAAAGTCAACAGGAAAAGAGATTTTCCTCACAAAGAAAATACATTATTTAATGAATCAGATCACATTTCTGTCTTTCTAAAATTTATGTTCAGATGCTTTTCTGAAAGTAATTTAGTTTAAAAAAAGGGATGCCAAAATAAATGTATTTAATGTATCCTCAAAAGATCCAGAGTTTTATCCAGGGTCCATATTGTTCTTTAATCACCTATAGCCTTAGCAATGCAGTATTTTACAAYAGTCACATAGCTGGACACAAAGCARAGGTTTAAAATGTGATTTCAAAGTATGACATGAACATGAGTGTTTTTTCTTCATTTAAAATCTAGAATTTTAGCACCTCAAATCATCTTGACTCTCTAATGTTTGTGTATTACAATGAGCATTTTCAAATAGGTGAAGACATACTTCTGAACAAATTACATTCAGGAGAGAACCATGAAAATGGATTGAGGGAAGAAARTATCTGAGTAACAGTTGGAGAGTTAGCCCCCATGCTACCAGTTTAAGCTTCAGTGTTAMAAATCAGCAGCTATACCACTTTCTCATACATTAGAAAATCACCACCCTGTGTCATCATTACTCCCTTAAAACAACTGTATAAGGTTTTTCACATTAGGTATCTGTCTGCARGTACATCTGTACACACTGACATCTAAGAAGAGCTATTTGACCTAAATACTAATGACCTAAGGTAACTGCGAACCCCAAAAATTTTTGTTGCCACTACAGAAGCAAAAACATAAATGGAAGGAATAAGGATGCCCAAGTGACAGTTTCATTTAACTGGATTCTCTTACACCCCTTCAGAGTATCATAATGACAGTCATCAATTCTGGCATTCAAGGACAGCAAATGATTTATAGCCAAGTAYACTAAACTAATTAAAAGCATCCTGCATAGTGCAAGATGAAAATACTCTCMTCTGCTCAAAGTAGGGCATAGGTGAAAATCATGCTGCAGAGATATTTACAATCAAGTTTCTTACTTGTTAGAATTGAATACACAGCAAGAAAAAGACAGTGTTCCCAGTGTTCACATGGATGATACACTTGTCATTCAGAATAATCAGGGCAAAGGGAAAACAAGATGAAAATAAATCAAGAGCTTTATATTCAATAATATTATCTACATTCCCACATAGTATTTTCCTTAGTAAATATAAAAGCCCTTGATTATAATTACAAAAAGCTACAATTAGCCTATTTCAGGGTATAATTTACCAGGTGTTTTTACAATTTTCTATGCTAAAAAGATCTGCTGACTTTTAATGAGACTAGCAAAAATAAATTTAAACTTTTACCACTACTTTATAGAAACATCATGAGAAAAGCATTGAAGATATTGATGGCAGTGTATTCAGTGTATTTTTCCTTTCATTCTATACTCTTTAGGTCTAATTTAAGTATTCTCTTTTCTCCAGCACAGCAAGTTGCCACAACCTCCTTTTTGAAAGTTGCAATCTTCCCCAGGTATTCCTTGATGAAATCAGCAGGAGCCATGGCCAAAGGCAACAGGCAGAGTTTATATCCTGTGTGTCCTGGCCAAACAAGGAGACACATAAACAATATGGACAGTAAACTTGTTTTCCTAGAAGCAGTGTACARCCAGGCTTGCAATTAAGATAGAAAAAGGTGTGTGCARTGCTARAGTATCACCTTATGTGCTGCCTAARCTCCTTGGGAATRCTTACGAGATGAAGCAACACTCATTCCTGATCAGTAACATCCCTAAAAGTGTTGGAGGAGGCTGGTTAAGACCACTCTGTTATTGGGAGAGACTATCCAGTAAGTGGGGCAAAAAGAATCCACAACCSTCAAAGCACCAGATTTCCTAAATTGATCAAGATTTGTGCCACGTGTTATCATTATTTCTTCAACAGAACTTGCCTGGGGTTTTCAGCTCAGCTGGAAAACAGATAAACAACTTCTAAAAAAATCTGAACAAAGAATTCAAATTTCTGCAGTCAACTCTCTAGTTTGTTGTTTCTTTTCCCCACAAGCTTTTGTGTAATGCAGCACACAATTTCTGTCCATTTATAATTATATATAAATATACTAAGAACTTGATCATACTTGGCAAATTAACAAAATATAATTATTTGCTTGGTTTTATCGTGCTATAACACATGCTACCATGGAATAAATGATTGGTACTTCTCGTCATCTATCTCAAAAAYAAAAGCTATAAAAAGTAATATGTAAAATTTATAAGTGGGCAATGAACACAGAGGTATTTAAGGTGCCTCATAAGGTAYGGAAAACTTAAGATATGAAGGACAGAAGTAAGCAAAGTACATAGGGTACACAATAAACCATTGCAGACACAATATATTGACTGTTTTCATTTTATAATCCAGAAGAGCAGGGAATAAAGAATGAAAAGAAACAACAAAAGTAGTATATATAGAATTAATAAAGATAATTTTAATGTATTTTTCTTCTAATAAATTATTAAAGGTGGAGGGTTTAATTTCTAAATAATGTATAATTAATCATGGAAGTTGCTGCATGCATATACATGCAGAAAAGATACTGACATATGGACATCCGTTATCCATGAAATGAGACTACACACTCACAGGAATACTCGATTACAACAGATAAGATAAAAGGACCATAATCCYGTGCAGTGCTTCACAAAATAATCCATGACAGATGCTGACTGTTCAGCACCACCAGATGTGGGATATTGGGGAGAAGATGTTACTGGTTTGCTCTAACGCAGCTGTTCCCGATTTTCTGGAAAAATCTGATTACTTCAGGAAACATTCCAAAGCTGAAAAAGGYTTGGAAATGAGCAAAGGAAAGGGTAATACTGCATTGAGGCACCCAAATATAACACTTYTTTAGGCATCAGGAAGAAGATCTACACAGAAAAATGTTCATTGGTATCACAATAATCAACCTCAGAGTGATAGGGAAAAGGACAATAGCTCATATGAATGCTAGGGATGTTCAGGATAAYACGAGAAAGGCTTTTAAGCCAGTTATTTACAATTGAAAATCTGTTAATTAATAGAAAGCCTGAAGGGATAACAAAGGATTGATGGCACAAAGGGATGAGAGGCAGCACTTCCCTCTCAAGGAAAACTTTGTAGAGGTGTCATCAGCAGAGGATAAATGTCCAAAAATTCACCACCACACTGCCTGCCCCCATTTTCTCCAACACCACAATCAATCAGTCCAGTGTTATTCCCCCAGGAATTCCACACTCTTCTAGCCCAACTAGATGGCAGAGAACAGATGAAAAGGACCCAGAAGGCAATGGGAGGCTGTTGTGCCAGGGTGGGACCAAGTCAGAGTCTTTGGAAATCCCTCTTCAATCACAGATTCCTGCCGCATGAGGCAGCTTCTTTACAGAAGGCACATGCCATGAGTTGAGAARAAAACACGTGATGGTAGTGAGACAGGATTTTGGTCTCATTATGTTGCCTCCAGAGGTTCACTGAGAAGGAAATGCAGCTGGTGCTCCCACCCCAAATCCCACAGGTCACTGAAGATGTGGATTCTTCCCCTGCAGCATCGGCTGACTCTGCTCTTCGGTCAGGAAAACACCAACCAGAGCTCTTCAGGATCCCACAGGTCACCCAGAGGAGCCTGGGGACAGACACAACAGGGACACCATGGTTGCATGAAATTGCAACCTTTGTGAGCAGTTTTTTTTCCAGCACAGAAAGATGGCCCTGGGAGAAGAGAGACTTTCCAGCCATCTGTGTGTGTGTGTGTTTGTGTGTGAGTTAAAAAGGTGATATTGTAAACACTTCAGCTGCCACTCAGCTGCACAGCCCTCCATCCCCTCCTCTGCAAATTCATGCAGTGGTTRCATATCCATCAGAAGTGGCCGATATGTCAGTTAACAGGTGAGAGGTGCAGTTTCTCAGCCAAGCCAGTATGGACAAATCTAATGTTTTATTTGGGAACCCATTTATTACCCTCTAGAGCAGAATTACAGCTTCAGTCTTTAAAATCTACAGCATGGATGGCAAATTGCCCCTATTTCACTATAATACCCTCTACATAAGCCTCTGCCTACATTTTCAACAGTGGTGAAATTTTTTGCTTGCAGCTTTCTCACACATTGTCACCGCTCTCCAGCTCTGCAACACTTAGGCAAAGGTGACTACACCACCAGTCCCTCACATCTGCATTGTTTCTCCTTTGTTTTCATGTACAACTAAAAATTGCCTTCTCCTTCTTTTTGAACTCATTTTTTGGGGTATGGCAACCAACCCCAGAGTGTGCTGCCCTTTGAGTCAGCCCTTCTCTTGACTTAGCATTGACCATCGAAGATGCAGCAGGCATGAAAGGTCACATCAYCAGAATTCCTTATCTKTAATCAGRCATCCATTCCCCCCTCTGCTTTAAYCACTTCCCATCTCACTTTAGATCTCAGTAAACTTTTTTATCCCCTCCATCATTCTTGCTTTTCTTCTGTTCACTTATGTGATGAAACACTCATTTGCACACAAACAGCTATTACTATTTATTTCTTACTATGKTATTTAGGCCTGCACAGGATTTTCAGAGAATAAAATCCATTGAAAAGAAAATAAAATAAAATTACATGAATATCATATAATTTAAAAAATAGACAATATACTCTGCAACCTCTTATACTACACTTTTGAGGACAAGCAAAGGGAGCTAAGACTAATTTCTGGTAATGAACAAAAAAGAAGCAGGAGATGAAAAGGCTCCAGCCAATAATCCTTGATGGGCTGGTATACTGTAAAAATCTGTTCAAGTATCTTTTACAACTGCATGAACCCAACTGCACTGCTCTTTTGAACTCTAGCCTGCCACACACAGCAAAAGAAATGGAAGAGCAGTCTGACTGAGACCAAACGGTCTTTTGGAGCTCAGGATCTCCAGCAAAGGWCAAAGTGATCACACAGAGACTTATTCCAGGGATATGCTCCCAGCTGGATACAGAACAGCACTGTCCTGAATCACGGGCATATCACCTGTGTGCTTTGACAGAGATTTTTCTGTGTTTGGTGACACACTTTTATTTCATTTTACTAAATTCCACTTTTTTTTTCTGAACCCATGTAAATGTCTGGAGCATGCAATATTCTCAACCACACAACACAGGAGGCATCTCCCTTTGCTCTGAACCTGACATACATTAGCTTCATTTGCTGCCTATGAGACCTGGTGAGACACAAACATCCTGAAACTGTTCATCTTTTTCATTTGTGTTTACTATTTCCACCGTTCAATCCTCTCATTCCAAGGATGATAAGTCCAGCTTTATTTAAGCATTTACTTGTGCAGAGTTGCTTTCACACCTTCTTTTTCTGTTACTCTGCATTGTACTTTCTGCAATYCTATTTATTCATTTTCAAGATGGAAGCTGGATAGAACCACACAAATTACAGGTTTCTGCAGCTCTGCCTGCTTTGTTTTTTATTTTCTGCATAATCATCCCCAATGTTCTGTTTCTTGGACTACCACTGAGCACAAAGCCAAAGTTTTAATAGAATTACCTTTTATAATGTGAAGGGTTTTTTTCATGAACGGAAATAGAATGTTCAAGAGCTCRCTGCCACTCACATAAAGTTAGGATAATTCTTCCTTTTCAATGCACTCTTCAATATTTCATCTGCCATCCATCACCCAGTCATTCAATACTTTTAATCATGTATTTCAAATTAGCATTAAATGGAGTAAACATCCTTCTTACCTGTTAGTGTCACTTAGTGAAATTSCAGAACTTTGGTTATATTAAGCAGAAAATAAGCTTTCAAAACAAACCACAAATACCTGTTAGCTCAAGTAGCATTATTCCACCCTCCAGTAAGAGTTTACTCAGATGATTTATTACTCACTGTTTTATTACTAACTGCTGCTCTAACACCTTGGTGTGTTCCATTCTGCCTGAGTGCAATCCAGGTAGATTTTCCTTTCTCCCCATGAGGTAAATTTGCTCAGACAGACTCAAAACAACATTAACAAAGCGCTATTTTTACATGATCTAACAAAGGTAAGAAACATTACGGGGAATGGTTTCAGGTATTCGTAGATGCTTTGTTATCCTTGTAATAAGTTCTGTTCTGCCTGCAATACATGCCAGCAGCTGAAACACCAGAAGATACAGCAGAGCAGCAGATGTAGAGGTAAGAAAATTATACATTAGTGAAGAGAAAGGTGAGGTGAGTTAATGGATAGTTTTCAGTCAAAAATTAGGAAAGATGATAAATTTGAACTCTGAAAAATTAACTGTGGAAACAGAGCACTGATGTTTTGATGATAAATCAATCATGCAGGATTGATTTATCCATCCAAACAGCAAGTCAAAGTCCCAACAAAACAAATTTCCCCTTGCTGTTTCTGGATGCACAAACTGGACACTACATGATTGCAGCAGAGCATTCAAGATCCCAAGTCTGCAAGCCAGTTCCCACAGGCAGACACACCTAAAAGAAGTTTCATGAAAGTGCAAAGTCTCAGGCTGAGTTTGTCCAGGCAGCTGACACAGAAACTAAACACGGGGCACTGCTGTGCTCACCACTGCAGCACAAAGACTTGTGACAGGCAGAGGTGTCAAGAAAGGAGCACTTGACAGGCAGCACCTGGCTGGCACCCAACCAGCTCTTCAGCTTGATGTGCTCATCTTCTAAAAATATCAGTGGGCATTTAAAAAAAAAAAAGCACATTTATGTATCACAACATATTTTAGTTGCTGGACAAAAGCCAAAGTGCCCTGCTGCTAGCAGGCTGTGTCAAAATGGAAATGTATTATACAAATTATTGAAGTGTTAAGTCATTCAGTATGCATGCTGTCCAAAATTTTAAAGGGTCAAGAAACTGTAGGGCTACAAATACATGTATCTTTAATTTCAGGTTAAGATGCAAGCTGCTGAACTTAGGGAACGAGTTTGCATATCTGTTAACAGCTTTCTGCATCCCTAAATTCCTGAATCCACATGCCAGGTCTCCCCTACAGTGCCTACTATGGATCATGTAACAGGTCTAGTTTGCTGCACACGGWCCAGCTGTCATGGTAAGGAAAAGGAAGGGAACCCTCAGAGAGGAGCTGTGGGCTGGGACACCCTGGAAGAGTCTCTGGCTGTAATCAGGATGCCTGTAAATATAACACATGCAATGCATGGCATAATATATATAATTGAATGCAATGCAATGCAATGCAATGTAATATAATATTATATAATATAATTATATATTATATTATACCATATGATAAAATTATATAAACATGATATATTATATAATTATATTTTATAGAGAATATATTATATAATATACATTATATAATATACATCATATAATTATATTATATCATATAGAATATATAATGATATATATTTAAAAATATTATATACTGTATAATTACATTATGCAACATAATGTAATTATATATATTATGCGACACAATTATATACAAATATATATATATTATAATATATAATACAATATCATGTATATACTATATTGTATATATTATATTATCTTGTATTTATTATATTATTATATTTCTTATATTATTATATATGACAAAATGACTGTAACTCACAACAGAGGCAATGGTTGCAACTAGATCTTGCTGAATGAAGACATCTGAAACTCAGGTGAAAACTAAATGTCTGRTTCTAGTAGTTTCTGTTTGTTGCTAATGGAATTTTTATTCAAAAATAKAGATTACAATGTTTATCCTATTTCTACGTCCATTTGTGTTCCTGTGCCAAGAGTAGCTATGAAAAAACAAGTCAGCATTGCTTTCTAACCAGTTTCCCTTCCTTCACACAGCASAGTAGACAAGCAGAAGACAAAAGGATTGCAGAGCTGTGGCAACTTCTGTATGTGCTGCCCAAATATTATCTACTGCAACAGACATAACACAACATAACAAAATATCACAAAAAAAAAAAGTAAAAGGTTTCTTTTTCTGATCTTAAAACACTAGCCATGGAAAACAGAGGATGGATGAAGATGGATATTCARTGACTGTATCCACACAGGTAACAGTAGGTATATGCAAGAATGAAACAGAGATTAGATGTGGGGATCAGATTCTGCTGCGGACTACCTTTAAGAAATTTCCCATATTCTTTTATGCTCAGAGTTTCTGGTACTCACAAAACCTGATTAGGGCTGCCTACCAGATGWATTTCTGCGTTTCTGATCCTACTTCAGAAACAAATTGATTTGTGGTGTTTTGTGGGGGAAYGGGGCCCCACAAACCCTGATTCTGAAACTCAGGCAATCACTGTGTATGACTGAGGCCTGGGAAAAGGAGTGTTAACTGCCCACATGGAGGAGGAATGCTGTATCCTTGAGAAAAGCAGATTGGAATGCCGAATTGATAACGCAGGTGGCTGAAAATTAGAAACATTACTAATACTGTAGCTTTTGCAAACTCACCAATTATGTTCTGATTACTAATGAAACAGCTGTCTCTTGACCAATGTATGTTTGGTTGCTAAAGTGGATAAAAGAGGCTTGTCCCACAATAAAGTCCTTCTTTCTTTCTGTTTTTTCACCCACTTCTGTGTGTTTTGTATCTATTCTTTTCTGTCGCTGTTGGCCAGCAGCAACAGTTGGCCCCGAACAGGTAGAACTTGCTGCGAGCAGCCTGCCTGGCCCCACTCTCTTTGGGGTGCCTACGCCTTCGAGACAAGGTCGGGGATCCTGCCCAGAGCAGGAGTGCTGAAGAGCGGCCTCCCAGCTGCTCGGTTTCGCCGAGAGCGGAAAACCCGGGTGCAGAGACGGTCCGGACCAGAAGTAAGAAACTTGAAACCTGCCTCCTGAAGGTGAGGTGAGACACCGGGAACTTAACCCATTATGGGGAATAATCTGAGCTCAGAGGAAAWAACTGTGTTAGCCACGTGGAAAACGATGCTGCAGAGCAAAGATGTAAAGATAGCGGACTCTGCTTTGCAAGATATCTTGCTGTGGGCAAAAGAAAACCGTTTCCCTACTGATTCCAGGGCAGCATTTAGTGTGTCCTCATGGAAGAGCATTGGAGATGCTTTGTGGGACTGCCTGTCTCTGGGAGACAAACGCGCAAACAAATTAGCCACCACTTGGCGTTTGTTATATGATACCTTGAAAGAGTGGAAGAAAGCCCAAGATCGGGAACTGGGGGAAAACCAGCCAGGTGGGGGATCGGGGCGGTCGAATTGTTCCGAAACCGCCAGGACTCTCGACAGTGCGGCGGTACCTATYTCCCCTCGCGGCTACCTTTCCCCCCGGGACTACGTTCACCCTGCGTATCCAGCTCCTAGTGATCTGTTGCTTCCGCGGTATCCTTCCCCGGACGCGCAGCTGGCGGAATTACGACTGGCGGAGCAGAGAGGGGGGAACCCCGAAACCCCCRCGCCCGAGCCGCTCCCGCTGCCTGCGCCTCCGCTTTCTCCAGGGAGGGGGRAGGAGCCCGCMSCRCCGAGCCCCACAGCGCCCGGGCCGGACCCGCGGCCTCCGCTACCACCGGGGGCGRGGRSCGAGCCCACCGCTTCGGCGCCGATCCCGCTGCCGGGGGAGGGGGAAGGGAGCCCCGCACCGCCACCGGCTCTGCTGGTGCCAGGGCCGGGGCTGGGCTCCCAGTCCGCGCTGCCCCTCCCGGAGCCGCGGCCGGAGAGCGGGGGAGGGGGCGCCGTCGTGCTCGCGCTGCCCCCCCGATCAGACCGCCCGCCGGACCGAGAAAAATTCCATCCCCCGCTTCCTCGCGATTCGGATAGTGAAGGATCTGTAGATGGAACCGAGACGGAAGGCAGGTCGCGTGTACCGAGCCCTGCCCTGGCTAATGCGGTAGTTTGCAGGCGTCCCCGCAGTCGCTCATGTAAAGCGTTATCTGAGCCTGTGGCTCTGCCTGCCTGTAGCATTACTAGTCAGTCTCGGAATCCAAGACGGTTGTGGGAGCAAGTGAAGCTGGATGCTTTGGAAAAAGGAAACTGGAATACGCTGGAGAGGATAGGGATGCCTCTTGCTAGCAACGGGAATAAAGCAGGGACAGGAGATATTCAGGCATTCCCGGTTTATGAGGCTGTACCAGGTTCARGCAAGACCGATAGCCATGAGGCGATTGCCTGGAAAGTCGTCCAAGATATACAATCCAGAGTTGCTGAGTACGGTTTGGGGTCCCCGGAACTTATGCAAGTTCTCCGGGTGATCAATACTGATTTGCTGGCTCCTTATGACATTAAACATCTTGCCCAAATGTTGTTCCAGCCAGTGCAGTATGGGGTTTTCGAGACCAACTGGGGGCTTTTGGCTGACAAAGCAGCTACTGCTAACATGCATCGGCCACARGAAGACCCCAGACATGCTGTTGGTGCTGATGCCCTGATGGGGAGGGGCCCATTTGCCCTCCCAGAAGTGCAGGCTAGGTGGGATCCTATCCTGCT